>NC_055705.1:2515100-2657600 GCF_017639745.1 Melanotaenia boesemani | reverse complement strand
TCGTGTAACCACTGCTTTAAAGCTGCTTCACTGGTTCCCACCTGATTTTAGAATCCATTTTAAAATCTTGGTCCTATCAGAGCTCTTCATGGTCAGGCTCCTCGTTATACTTCTGAGCTTTAGCTTATTCATCCTGATGCAGTCTGAGGTCATCCAATCAGAATATTTTAGTGGACCCTCATACCCACTTCAGATCTCGATGGACAATCTTTCCAAGCAGTGGCTTCCAGGCTGTGGAATATTTTTAAAAATCAGCTGAGGACATTTTTAACTTTTAGTTATGTTTGGGCTCTTATGATTGGTTTTACATTTTATACTTCTATTTTATACATTTTATTTTGTGTATTTTATTAAGTTATGAATTTGATCGTCTTACTGTCCCTGTAAAGGACTTTGAGACGACTGTCAGGGAAAGGTGTTACACAAATAAACTTTACTTAAAAAGTCTTGGAAGTAAGCTACTGTATGTCAACAATGAACAAATGTAACCACAGTGTTATGCACTGTGTTGTTTTTGTTGCTCAAACCACAGTAAACATTTTCTTTTCTGTTAAGCTTATCACATAGAGACTATTTCAAAATTAAAGTCATTACTTTAAAGTAACATAGTAATTGTCATTTTTTCCCTATAAGAATAGATTATTCTATATTTATTTTATATGTCTGTCAGAGCTCCAGTCTAAACTCCTAGTTATAATTAAATGATGTATAAAATCTTTTTGCAGGTGCTTGGGAGAACAGCACAGCAAACACAGCAGCTGAGGCCGGCCTGCAACAGTCTTTGTTATTGTCATGGTTGGAGGCAAGGCCAGATGTTGTAGATGTGGTTTTCCCATGTCAGAAAATGGCTGAATGCAGTGCTCAGGTATTTTCTTTAGCCCTCAAATTAAAGCATCTCACTTTTGAATTCAGTCTTACTTTAAACATTTTATTTTTAATGAAGATGGTCCTACAAACATAATCAGGCCTGAAGAAGGGTAGGAGGATGAGGGCGGATGCTCGGTTGGTGTAAAACCCTTAGTTGCTGCCTACCTACGCTGATTTGTGGAGACTGATATATTGTGTGTTTTCCAGAATATGTGCCTTAAGGATGCTCAGGTTTATTTAGAACAAATTTTATATTTAGAGCATGATTGTAAGAATATTTACCTCAAACTGTCTAAATGACTTTAAAAGCTGCCTACAAAGGTTTCTATAAACCTCAGTAATACACAAGAACGAAATGTGTATTGGAAAACTTTACTAATAATCGGAATATTGAATTTTTGGTCTTAATCATAATTTTGTCATTTCTTCACGTTTAGTGACGGAAAACACACGGAAGCAGTTGATAAAATTGTGGGTTGGCTGGGAGATACCCATGCAGGACATGTGGGTGGAGGTGGTCCAAGCAGACCATCCGACATCTTCCACCTGCTTCCACATCCTACGCTTGCATAGCCACTAAATACGATCAGTTCCAACACTGTCTGGAAGGCTGCATTACAACTAATGACTCTGACTTTGGACTAATATGAAATCTAAAACATGACATCACAAGCAGTTTGGCTGCATTCTTTTGTTAGGCCACTTTACACAGATTGTACAACACCAGAATTAGTTAAAAGCATCTGTTTTGTTAATGGTAAGTATAGTAAGTTTTTATTACAAATGGTATCAAAACGAAAATGTTTTTCATGCATGCAGCGCTGGCGTTGAAGTCTGCCGTCCCACAGAGACATCAGAGTTGGTGACCCCTGACTGGAATGCAGGCACTGGGTCCTAAGGCCCACGGGGATGGAAACACTGTTCTAATCCTCATGTTCATGAAAAAAACCAGGAAATGATTTTTATGTTGTTTGTATCTTCATTCTTAATTTTCAAACCTGTTTGGTTTTCTCTAAAATTGCAAGTTAGTGTCTGTTTTACCATTTTAGACAACATTAAGAATAGAAAATATTGGGTCATTGAATTTGTGTAAAGTTTGGCAGTTTGATTGCAGTTTCTATTGTACATGGTAATAAACTTTACCAAAAACCATCTAAAGAAGCCCACTCAGTTCAGGAGAAACGTTTTTGGGACCGATTAAACCAGGGGTCTGTGACCTTTACAATCCAAAGAGCCAGTTTTCCCTCAGTCCAGCTAAATAAAACTCTTTTTAAAAAAACAACTCTTGATAAATATCTACTACAGGAAATTGTCATTTTTAAATAACCACATTTTTATTTCTATTTTTAGCTTTTAAAATAAACATAAAACTTTTGCAAAAATAGGATAGACAGACTTTCTTCTATGGTATGTAGATATTTGTGGAAAATGATGCATAAGAAAAACAGCCCAGAGTTTCTGACCTTATGACACGGTACTTTTAGTGTCATTATGTTGTGGAAATTCAATACAATTTTTCCATGAAAAAAATAAAAACAAAAATGCTAAAAACCTGCATTTATTATATCTATATTTAAAAACATTAGGTATTTCTTTAGCATGTTTAGCCATGTATTGAGAGCCATTGTGGAAGGTCCAAAGAGCCACTTGTGGCTCCGGAGCCGCAGGTTGCAGACCTCTGGATTAAACTAAAATCAACTTGTACCAGAATGGTGGGAAGAAGAAAGTATGGATCAGGCCGGGAACTAATTACATACTGTGGAAGCAACAAAGGATTTTTTTAAAGATAAAGAAGTATATTATGCTGCAATGGATGAGTCAGTCATCAGATATCAACACTACTGGCCATGAAGGTCCCTTGCTTTAGACAAAACTTAAAGCAGAAAGACCCACAAACAGCCACTGACAGAAGACAGTTGCTGTAAAGGTGGAGAAACAGATCACAGAGGAGAAAACCAAATGTTTGATTATGTCCATGGGTTCCAGACTTTATTCAGTCGTTGCTTGCAAAGGATTTTCACACATTAACAAACATTTATGGTAAAGTTGACTGATCCATTAACTTTTGAGCCCATGAACTGAGGATAATTCCCATAAAATCTCATAGCATATTTTTTTTCCAACTACTTGTATTATAATTGAAAGCCTGCACTTCAATTACATCTTGGTTGGTTCAAATCAAATCCTGTGTGGTGGCATGCAGAGCCCAAATCATGGAAATTGTTTTACGGTCCAAATATTTCAGGGCCGAACTGTGATTACTAAAATTAGCTCTAAGAGTGGAGTTGGATGACTCGATCAGTAATTTTTTACAACACTCTTTACTTATTCACAACAAATGATTTTGAAACAAGTAAAATGTTGCCAAGCCATCAAGAAAGAGTACAATGCCTTTATTTCTTCTGTACTAGATTATCAAACCTAGGCAGATTACATGTAGGCAATGCTAGTGTTGCTAAATAAACATCAGCGCCGATGTTTTTTACAGTAACAGTCAAGCCACCAAGTTCCTGCTGGCTCAGTGGGCATTCAGTCTCTGGAATGGAGATGCCAGAGTTGGGTCACTGGGTAAGAGGCCGCTGCTTTCCCAGTCAATTTGTGGAATCTGTAGATCCTGTATGTTAAGTGAGATATAATTATGTAGAAAATAAATGAAGTCTTAATAGCTGTAATATTTGCACAGTAGACAAGCCAACCTCCTCACACTGCTGGGAATGATGCTGCTGCCCCGAATGCCACAGCTGACTGGGAGAGAGGTTCCCCTCTGTGAAAGGGGAAGGTCATCCCAGCCAGCTCTGAATATGTTGAGGTGTTCTTGAATAAGGGGAATGAAGACATAATGAAAGCAAAAGATGTGAAAGATCGAGATGGCCCTCCTCTTTAAACTGGTGGAGGACTTCATAGAAGCGACTGGTGACGGCAGTGATCTCGCAACAACCGTTCGATCCTGCTTTAAGCACATATGGTACATCAGTAAATATTCATTACATTAGCACATATCTACAAAGAATTATGAATATCTAGATACTTGTCAGCCTTTTCTGCATGGTAATACATCAACAACCATAAACTTAAGAAAAGAAAAACTATAAACGTTGATGATAAACTTAGATGGGGTTGCTTTAGTATTCATGCTGGAATGATTAAAAAACACTTGCCTCTGGTTGTGAACCCTTTTGCCTGCAATGAAACTACTCCTTCCTGTTCCTCGGACAGAAAACATGAAGCGAGCTACATCAGCATTCTCCACACCGTGATCACCACGAACCCTGATAAAATACAGTTGAGACTAAGCACATAGTCCATGGTACTGACATTAGGCACTCTACCTTACACAGTTATGTGTAATCTATATTATATCTCGTCTACACAGATCAAGTTTTTATGTTAAATGGTTTGTGTATAAATTGGAGTAACAGATAACTTGACATTGACAAAACTGGATTTTACCTAACTGGTAAACCAAAAGTCTCCACTGCTTCCTGGAAGAAGGCCAGGGTTGTTGATGCCAGATTAATGTTTGAGACCCGTAGATACACGATGTAGGTGTAAAAATATACCAAACATGGCATAAGTACTAAAATGAATACTTAAACATTGTTACATTAAGATTAAATTTCAAATAATAACACAAAATTACAAAATATGCATATGTGTCCTAAGCCGTTTAACCAATAAAATTATATTTAACCAATAAAACTGTACAGACGGAGAGCCTTTGGCTAAAATAATTTTAAATGCCATTACAACAATATGACAACAGGCATGGTATGACATGGACCATAAAGTCCAGGAAATATCAGGAATGAACATCAGTATTGATACTTACACATCACAATAAAACCATCACAGATTCCCAACAATTGTGTAGGCATATCAGTCAAACACTGCATATATTACTGAAACAAAACCATTTTTATACTGTTCAGTACCTTTCTAGAAAAGCCATCTATGCCTCTGAAAATGACAATGTTGTACCTTTGTTGATGTAAAAACAAAAGAAAACATGCATCAAAAAACACGAACACATAAAATAAAGAAACACTATCAATCTCAACGTTACTTACCGTATTAATTTGTGATTTGTGACAATATGCATCAGAGATTTTGAGCTCGGGACAGAGCATGTTCTTCTGACCAAACAACGAAGCTGGGACATCCTGGAAACAATGCTTGTGGTGTCTACTCAGTGCATTGAAGACTGAACTCTGTCCCACTGCACTCTATGTCCCCGAGCTCTCAGAAAACCCACCATCATCCTTTACCCTGCATCTGGATTACTGTTGTGGATCTCAGACACACTGGAGTCCAGTTCCTCATCAGTAAGTTACTATAGCTTCCTCTGACTGGTAAACCCCATTCTGTCATATGCCTGGAGTTGGGCGATACATGCCAATGGTAATCCTATACTGAGAAGGTGTGGCGCGTACTCTTGTGACATCAATATTCTAGGTTGTCCAAGCCTTCCTGTTTCGTGTGCAACAATAATAATAATAATAAAAAAAAGAAAAACGGCGTTAAAAGTTTTATGTGGCAAAATGGTGTCAAATACTGTATGCCGTTTCTTAAAGCTTCGGTAAACGCAGAAAAATACGACGTTTTTGGTGGTCATTAAACACACATAAAAAGCGCCGTTTTGTTGTATTATAATTATCCCAGCCCCTTTTTGTACAGCCAGTAAAACTGAACCGTGATCATCCAATCAGTAAAGAATAAGAACAGACCCTCCAGTTCATCACTGGTCTCTGCTGAAGGATTGTCTGCATTGTTCCAGTAACCATGTGGTCTGCTGGTGTGTTTACATCTCCAGCCATATGCCAGGATACAGATTCAGATATAGATTACATTTGTTTTATATTTTCTAAAGAAATAAAAGAAAGAAAGAATTCTTTCTTCACAGATGTCGACATACATACATTATTGTCTGAAACCACACTGAGCACCAACCTATGCATTACAATGAGACACACTAAATTAATAGCATCTATATTTAATAATATAGATAATAATAATGGATTAGATTTATATAGCGCTTTTCAAGGCACCCAAAGCGCTTTACATTGTGTGAATCCATTATTCATTCACTCCTCACTCATACCTGGTGATGGTAAGCTACATGTGTAGCCACAGCTGCCCTGGGGCAAGCTGACGGAAACGTGGCTGCCAGTCTGCGCCTACGGCCTCTCCGACCATCACCGAACATTCATCCACACATTCATACACCAGCGATGCCAACACTGGAGGCAAGGAGGGTTAAGTGTCTTGCCCAAGGACACAGCGACAGATGACTGCGGGAGCGGGAATCGAACCGCCGACCTTCCGATCATTGGACGACCTGCTCTACCGCCTGAGCCACTGCCGCCCCAAAATAATAAAGTATATATACTACTATATTTACTATAGTATATTGTACTTATAGAAGAACAGCATAATAAAAGATAAGAAAAAACCTTATTAATCCCACAACAGGTAAATTTGTGTGTTACTATAAATCAACTACAGAAAAAAAGAGGGAGAAAAGCAGATAAAAAAAAATACAAATATTAAATACAAATGCAATAGAATGAAAACTATATACCACAGTAACTGGTGTTCTATGTACACGCACACACAGCACACACATTATGGAGGAAGGGTTTATGTATGGACATACATATATACACACATATACAAATATCTAGCCATACACATACATGTACTGTATGTTCATATGTGTGAATAATTATTGTGAAATGTAAATAGTTTGTGTTTACACGAATATGTTATATTTATTATACGTGTAGTATAAATGACTAAAGGAACTATAGCACATAGAGCCTAAAGAACAACATATTAAGATGTAGCACATGACACATGCTGTTGACTTGAAGGTAGTTTTTGATGCTTATGTCTCTGGAGCAAAAGCTGTATAAAAATTGTGTGGTGCCTCTTCTTAGTGGATCTGTATCATTTAGCAACTGGATTTAGTAAAATTTATCTTCCATTCTTCATGCTTTTCCTCCAGCATGTTGGTATTGACAGAACATGAAGGTCCTCTGTGATGTGGCTGCTCAGGATTTTAAAGCTTATTACCGTCTCCAGAGTCTCACTGTTGATATACAGTGTTGTTTTATTCTTTTTATTAAAGGCAATAATGACTTGTTTCTATTTTGTTTGATTTTTTTACATAGTGTGTCATGTTATTTTCTTTGCATGACACTGTCAGCCCTCGTCCTTCCTCCCTGTAGTCAGACTCATCGCTCTTACAGATCAACCACATTGTTGTCACATCATTTGTGGATGGAACTGGTGTAACGTGACGGAGTACAGTCATGTGTGTACAGCCAGGAAAGGAAGTAGCTCAGCACGCAACCCTGTAGGGTTCCTGTGGTCAGGGTCAGGGTGGAGCAATGAAAGGGCCCCATCCTGACAGACTGACTGTGGCCTTTTTGGTGAAAAAGACCTTTATCCACAGGCAGATGTTTTGTTGTAACTAGCTTGGACATCTTGCAGTGCAGTGTGTTGATATGGTATCATCCTGTCCTGTCTGCAGACTGATGAGGATCCAGGATGGTTGGAAAGCCACCTTGATCAGACTTTACTCTTCCTCTTGTTCTTTGCACATTGTACTGTCATGTGACCTGCTTTAACAGGTTGTTTTCCCTACTGTGGGATCAATAACAAATTTTTGTTGGTCTTCTTTTTGCATCAGTCTCATGAAACATTTTGTGATGTTTAAAGCCTCTGAACTGGAATCATTTAGGGATGCCAGAGTGACAGGTCTTCAGACAGGTGAGAACAGTACAAGATACCAGTAAATATCCACAGCTAACTGAAACACAGTCCCTAGGAACCATCCTGGGACTCATCTAGGCCAGCTGCCTTCTGCATGCAGATGTTCTGGAGGGTACATCTCACATGAGCAGGGTGCAGGCTGGGTGGCTGGACCCGGTGTGATGTCGTCGCTGCTGCTCCTGCCTTATAGTGGCCCAAAAACTCATTGAGTCACTGAGTCTGGAGACTTGTCCCTGACTCCATGTCCAGTTTTCAACATGGTGTCCATGGTGATTAGTAAAAAAAAAACAAAACAAAACATAAAGATAAAAATAATGTATGACATGATAAAGTTTAATGAACTGTTTACAATATAAACAGGGTTACAAACATTTATAATTTTGAAAAAGAAGTCTAAACACATATAAACTATTTACATTTCACAAAAATTGTTGCTGTTCATGACTCACTGTCACCAAGAAAGTTATAAGATCACACAACATTTCCAACCATGACTGCCCTGTGTGTCCCTGTTCAAAGTGGAATGAAAGGCAGGAACAGTCATTTTCTCTGGCCAGTTTAGTATCCGCCCTGGACTGTTAACACCACCACCACCAGCAGGTGGTGTATGTATGGATATACATAGATGCTTGTACATAGAACACCAGTTACTGTGGTATATAGTTTTCATTCTATTGCATTTGTATTTAATATTTGTATTTTTTTTTTTATCTGCTTTTCTCCCTCTTTTTTTCTGTAGTTGATTTATAGTAACACACAAATTTACCTGTTGTGGGATTAATAAGGTTTTTTCTTATCATTTATTATGCTGTTCTTCTATAAGTACATTATACTATAGTAAATATAGTAGTATACATACTTTATTATCTATATTATTAAATATAGATGCTATTAATTTAGTGTGTCTCATTGTAATGCATAGGTTGGTGCTCAGTGTGGTTTCAGACAATAATGTATGTATGTCGACATCTGTGAAGAAAGAATTCTTTCTTTCTTTTATTTCTTTAGAAAATATTAAACAAATTTAATCTATATCTGAATCTGTATCCTGGCATATGACTGGAGATGTAAACACACCAGCAGACCACATGGTTACTGGAACAATGCAGACAATCCTTCAGCAGAGACCAGTGATGAACTGGAGGGTCTGCTCTTATTCTTTACTGATTGGATGATCACGGTTCAGTTTTACTGGCTGTACAAAAAAGGGGCTGGGATAATTATAATACAACAAAACGGCGCTTTTTATGTGCGTTAAAGTGTGACAAAACTATGGAAGCCGAATGGACCAAAACGTCTATTTTGACGTTCGTGTTAAGACGAACAAAATTAACATCTAAAGATGTAAAAAATTGGGTGCTACCACTTCATCAGTTTCTGAGGGGAATTCTTACATACAATCCCTGCAAACGATAAATTGATGTTTTTTTGACAAACGCCACTAGATGACGCTGCGGTACTGCAGTTACCATTTTGGGCTAGAGACACCAATGGGACCCAATGACACAGCACAGGACCTACAGACAGAGACAACCTGAGCCAAAAAGAAAAGTTGGATAACAAATCAATCTTCAGTAAACCACTGCAAAAAAACAAAAGGACAAACACATTTTGTTTAATAGCTGTTGGCATCCAGCTTATCGGTCTTTGTCAAACACATGACCTAACTAGTCGACACACACCCCTGGGCCGTATAATTTGCATCTCGGATATAAACAAGCAACACCAGGAGCTGTACTTTAGTTACTAATACGTTTTAAAACCGTTTACTCGGTCATCAATATGGATAAAAAGAAGAATGATGAGAGGATACCGTACAGGGACAAGCTTATCAAGGAGGCCCGGGATCGGTATTTGGCCAAATTGTCAACAATCAATAACATAGATCCTTACGACCTCAAAGCTAAGGAATGGAGCTCTGATGCTACATTACTACCTCCAACCTCATCGCTGGACATAAGCTACCTCATTTATGGTATCAGTGCTTACACGTATGAACAGTTCAGAAAATACAAATCTCTGGAAGCTCACGGACGTTTCAGGAATGTCTGGATGCAGATCTGTTCACACTTCCACCGCAGGACTGAACAACACCGTCTCACTGCAAAGGTAAGCTCACCTGCTGTTCCTGAAGTTATGATGCTGCTTAGGGTTACTTTACTTGTGTTGTCTGATTTCTTTACTTATTTAAACTCTGAGAAAAAATGATTCATGTGCATTACAATGTTGTAAAAGAAACAACTTCATATTTATTTTACATAACTCAGAAAAAGATTTAAATGATCTAATAATCCTACCACATGTTCATACAACATAATTACTGAAGCTAACACGTCAGTCTGGCATCAGCCTGTAAACAGAACCTGTAATAATATAAACGTCCTTTAAATGAAGCTAAATAAAGCAAACGGCTGAACACTGGTGTAAACGGTTGTTGTCTGCCAGTGTGTGTCTACAGGTCTCCCAGCACCTGACTGACTCTCCACTGAAGCTCTGGGTCATCATGGAGGTCTACAGCCTGCAGCAGCTAAAGAAGACGTCTGGATCTGTTCATTGTTGCTCTTGTTACAAATTTGCTCATATTTTGCAGTTTTTAGCACAATTGCACATTATATTTATTCAGTGTTGAAATTGCCATCAAAGATGTAAAATTGTCTCTCTACATTACTTGAAGATGTTACGCCACAACTTCAGTGTATTTATTATATCACGTGTGCATATTCTGTATTTTCTTTTATTGAAATTTCATGTTTTATCTGCTGCTAGTGTTTATTCTGACAGAGAATTTCAGTAAAAACTGATATGAAAAAGTAAAACTGTCAAGCTTCTCGTCTGTTTAACAATCATGTTTCTATTCAGTGTTTATCTCCACAAGATTTTTATATGTAATTAAAATGTAATGTAATTTTCATTTTCAAAACTGACGCTGGTTATTTATGTGCTTAAGAGGCAACAAAGAGTCAAAAATACTTGAAAACGCCTTTGACACACTTTATTATTCATGTTTAGGCCATGTACAAAAAAAAGTGCACATTTTTGTTGCACAAATAGTATAAAAAAAACTTCCAACTGTCTGACTGAACACATAGATCTTCATCATCATGTGTCTCATCCTCTGTGATCAGCTGATCACCATCCTCTCCACCATCAGGTGTTCTCTTCATGGTCTGTACATCTCCAGTGTCTGGATCCTGGTGGACTCCATCTCTGCTGCTTGCAGTGTCTCTTTCCTCAGCTGATGCGTCTTCTTCGTCTTGCAGATGTGCAGCGTTTGTGGGTGGAACTGATGTGTCCTAGAAGCAGGAATGGTGCAGAGTCTTAAGCTGGTTGACCTGCAATCATATATTTGGTGTTATTAAAAAACTAGTTAAAATTGGTGCTTCCATTTTATTTCACAATCTTAACCACTTAATCCAACCAGTTAACCATCCAATCAGATCTCAAAGAGCACTCTTGGTATTTACACGTGTGGCATGTCTAGTGGGGTGGGAGGAATTGAATGAATGCGACAACTCCATCGGAGGTGCATTCAGCCCTCTAACCAAAAAAGGGGTTAAACATGCAACAGAACATGCATTACTTAAATCAAAATTAAAACGGGCAACCAAGGAAAACTCAAACAACGTTACATCCTGGGCAGCACCCACAATAATGATCAGTCCGTGCTTTACCCCTCACTGGGGCACAAGAGCATATTTGTCAGTCTCAGAAGTTAAGCTCCACCTGCCGATGCACCGAACGAGCCAATAGGAAATCACATGGAGACAAAACAGGAAGGTATCCACACACAGATAGCTTGGGTCACGCTAGTCCCCTTACCTAAAAGAGAAACAGACCCTGTTATTACCTACATTAATGTTCTGCTCTGCCTGCAGAGCAAATGCCATCTTACCCGTAGCTACAACCCCGTCTCGTAGGGAGGGAGAAAGAAGAAAAGTCTCCCGACACCTGAATAATTTTCTTCAGCAGAGTGACAGAACACCCAGTCCCTCAAAGTTTCCTCCAGATTTATCTCAGTTCTACATGTCTCACTTACATATTCTGACAACAGAAACAGAAACCGCCATGAAGCTCTTCAAAGATCATCCACCAATTCTGGCTGATCTCTCATGACAAGACTTTGTATTTCAGCTGCAGGGTCACTTTTCTCAGTCTCGGTTCAAACTATAGTTCTAGTCTTTTCTCCTTGTATAAATTCTCAGTTTTGTAATAAAGAAGTCTTTAACTCTACGTAACAATCTGATAATGTAACAGAGGAACGTCTTGCTGCTTGATGAACAGCAAACATGTTGGCAGCAAATCTCAAAAGCTGAGAGGCTGCTGCAGGAAATCCTCCACCACTGTGATCAAAGTGATGCAGGTTGAGCAGCTGTGGTGGTGAGGTGGTGCTGAGATCTGTTGTTTAATATCATCATCAAATGGATAACTGGCTGGATCATTTGAAAGCTGAGTGTACATAAATTAATGTATGTATGCATGAAGCAGAGACATAGAAGAAAAAAAAACATCACTAATAAAATCCTTCTTTCTCTTCCTCATCACAGCATTTTATTTCTAACATTTTAACCATTTTAGGAGTACTGCAGCAGGTCTGGATGAACTGCCCTGGCACCAAACTCGATTGTTAAGCAGTACGCCGCCGAAGTGAAACTACATGGAATGCAGCATTCAACACGGCCTGGACAGCCAGTGGACCGCAACAGTTTGCAGGGGAGATGATATTGACACTGGCACGCAACATGTCAGCAAATAAAGCTTACTCATTAACATTACTTACACAATAAAATCAACAAAAACAACAAAAACTCTCCTACTTGCCTTTATGAAAATGTCGAGCAAACATGCATGAAGGGAGATGGTGGTGACAGTGATGTCCTTCTCTCACCGCTGTGACCCAGGCCATAACCTGCTGTCCAAAGCCTTGTTTACAAGTGGAAAGCTGAAAAAAACGTTGTGGGCTACTTTTTAAAAGTTTTTTGGCGTCTTTTTGCAGTCTTTCACACAACATGAGACTCCCATTTTATCAAAGATTATAACGCAGGCAAAGACGATACACAGCTGCTAACAACAATGCAACCAACATGGCGACCGACTTGCCACCTTCTGCTCCAGACTTTGGAACAGACAATAGACTTGCTACATTTCCCCCGCATTAATAGACTGTCCCAAACAGTGAATCACAGTTGCGTATACAACAGCTGACAGGTACGTAGCCCAAACATATCCAATAGTATGAGCGCATAAGACCAGAACCTAGGTGAAGTACAGCCCAACGTAGCACTGACGTACTGTGAGGGGAGGGTATGTTGATGCCAACCAATCAGATGGAAACCTTAAGGTCCAAACATCTTAAGATGTTAACTTTGTACGTCTTAACACGTAAAAAATGTACGTTTTAACACGAATGTCAAAATAGACGTTTTGGTCCATTCGGCCTTCCATACAAGTCCAAGGCCAGGAGGCGGGCTTATCGCACCAAACATCTGACTCCAGGTTGGCTTGCCTCTGTTGTTAGGCAGAGTTTCTTCTTATCAGTCACTGCTCTTTGATCTGGACCTGTGTGTGACTGGAGACTCACAGAGAGTTTGCACACCAAAAACTGCAGTTATTAAGAGTACCCACCCTTTTTGGAGTCCAGGGACTCCCTCGTTCTGCTTGGGGACTTCAATGCCAACGTGGGCAATGACAGCAAGACCTGGAGGGGTGCGATTGGGAGGAATGGCCCCCCTGATCTAAATCCAAGTGGTGCTTGTCATGGATTGTCCATAACGAACACCTTGTTCAGGTATAAGAGCGTCCACACGTGCACCAAGACACTGTAGGCCGCAGTTCAACTTTGTAGTCGTGTTGTCTGACTTGCAGCTGCATGTCTTGGACACTCGGGTGAAGAGAGGGGCGGAGATGTTAACTGATGACCACCTGGTTGTGAGTTGGCTCAGATGGTGGGAGAGGATGCCAGTCAGGCCTGGCAGACCCAAGTGTGTTGTGAGGGTCTGCTGGAAACATCTGGCGGAGTCCCCTGTCAGAAAGAGTTTCAACTCCCATCTCCGAGAGAGCTTCAACCATGTCCTGGGTGAAGCGTGGGACATTGAGTCCAAGTGGGCTGTGTTCGGTGCTTCTATTGTTGAGGCGGCCAGCCACAGCTGTGGCAGCAAGGTCTTTGGTACCTGTCGTGGCGGTGACTCTCGAACTCGTTGGTGGACACCAGCAGTGAGGGATGTTGTCAAGCCGAAGGAGGAGTCCTATCGGGCCTTTTTGGCCTGTGGGACTCCAGAGGCAGCTGATGAGTATCGACGGGCTAAGTGGAGCACAGCTTCAGCAGTCACTAAGGCAAAAACTCACGCATGGGAGGAGTTTGGAGAGGCCATGGAGAATGACTTCCGGACGGCTTCAAGGAGATTCTGGTACACCATCCGGCGGCTCAGGAGGGGAAAGCAGTGCTTCGTCAACACTGTGTACAGTAGGGATGGGGGGCTGCTGACCTCAACTTGGGACGTTGTGTGGCAGTGGGGGGAATACTTTGAAGACCTTCTCAATCCCACCAACACGTCTTCCGATGTGGAAGCAGAGGCAGAGTCTGGGGACCCTGGTGTTGGCTTTCCCATTTCTGGGGCTGGTTAAAAAGCTCCTCGGTGGCAGGGCTCTGGGGGTGGATGAGGTCCGCAGTTGCGCGTTGCATCCACCAGAGGGTGGGATTCCCAACACCCATTCAGCCCGGAAAGTGGGTTTCCCCTGGACGGGCGTGTGTGAAATTCACAGGACGGGCTCTTTGGACGGGTCAGAACCGGTCCGGAGAGTGTCGTGTCTGTGGGGCAACGCCGTTCTTAGAACCGAGCTTTTAAGTACCGTGTCCTCTGTCCTATACCTCAACATGGGCCGGACATACCGATCCATGGACAGCGGCCTCTGGCGGGGCCGTTTCAGAACCGATCGGGCCGAAACTCGCAGGACACGTGCGGGGGTCCTCTGCGGACACGCCCTGTAAATTTCAGCCCTCTAGAGCAAGGCGTTCGCCAGTAATGGTCCGAAAACCTCTCGGCGGCCATCTTGAAAAGCTCGGCCGTTCCGACACATTCACGGAAGGAAAGGGGCTATTGCGAGCTCATTTCTGGACAGATTGGTCTGAAATCAGTGTGGCCGTGTGACTGGACCTCCTGGACCCTGTGTGTGGAGTTTCAGCTTTCTACGTGACCGTAGGACTACGCTAGGTCCGTGTACACGAAGTGGACCTAAGGCTGCCATTGTAAAGTCTCAGCCGTGGACACCAGTTTCTGTTGGACATACGGTGGACATATGTGAACGGATCGATCTGAAATTAAAGTCACACAAGCACGGGGGGATGCTGAACACATATCTGGAGTTTTATCCATTTTTGTCTGGGAGAAATTTATTTATTTGCTCCAACGTGACGGCCTCCATCTTGCATCAAAGTCATCTCCAAAGTGCATTTAACGATCTTTTTCTACAGGTCTGATCCTCACCAAACTTCACACACCTGTTGAGAATAGTTCAAGGACCCCAAATATTAATTCCCATCCATTTCGGATCATGTTTGGGGAAGTTATGACCTCTTGTACACGGGTGAGACTTTACATTGAAACGTCAGGTCGAGTTCGTGGACAGCGGCTATAACTCGGTCATTTCTGGACAGATCGGTATGAAATCAGTGTGGCCGTGTGAGTGGACCTCCAGGAGTCTGAATCTGGAGTTTCAGCTTTCTACGTGCACGTACGGCCGAGTTATAATCGTGTCCTTGAACTCGTCCTGAGTTTGAATGGCAAGTATCAGACGTGTACACCTGTTTTAAAGTGTCATAACTGGACTGTACTTTGTCCGATTTGTTTCAAACTTGGAGCACTTGTTTGGCCTTCAACAAGGACCTTAAATATTAATTCCCATCCATTTCGGAGCATA
This sequence comes from Melanotaenia boesemani, assembly GCF_017639745.1. NCBI lineage: Eukaryota > Metazoa > Chordata > Actinopteri > Atheriniformes > Melanotaeniidae > Melanotaenia > Melanotaenia boesemani. The sequence goes on along the minus strand of NC_055705.1, from coordinate 2,642,045 downwards.
TTTGGGGAAGTTATGACCTCTTGTACACGGATGAGACTTTACATTGAAACGTCAGGTCGAGTTCGTGGACAGCGGCTATAACTCGGTCATTTCTGGACAGATCGGTATGAAATCAGTGTGGCCGTGTGAGTGGACCTCCAGGAGTCTGAATCTGGAGTTTCAGCTTTCTACGTGACCGCAGGACCACGCTAGGTCCACGAACTCTCAATGGCAAGGTCCCTGCCGTGGACACCGTCTTCTACCGGACCCGGCCGCGGAAATTCCGGACGGATCGAGCTGAAATCGGTGTGACAGACTCGTTGGATGTTGGGGAAGATGTAAGATTTTTTTCAGAATTTTCTGACCGGCGGTTTTTCCGTTATTAGCCCGACTTGGTCGACCGGGGACCAGTGGAAGACGCTGGCCGGGATCGGAGCACTCTGCTGCGGGTAGAAGGCTGAGGAACGTCGGGCCCGCTTCAGAGACCACAGCGCAGGCATTTCTGCACGGATCGAGCTGAGAATCGCAGGGTCTACTCTTGGGACATTGGGGGACATGTGTGATTTTTTTCAGCCCGGTCCCGTCTACCAAATTGGAGAAAAGCACCGGGGGATGTCCGCGACGGACACGGGGCCAGAACCGGCTCATATCTCCACGGATCGAGCTGAAATCAGTGTGACACAAGCACGGGGGGATGCTGAACACATATCTGGAGTTTAATCCATTTTTGTCCAGGAGAAATTTATTTATTTGATCGAACGTGACAGCCTCCATCTTGCATTAAAGTAATCTCCAAAGTGCATTTAACGATCTTTTTCTGCTGGTCTGATCCTCACCAAACTTCACACACTTGTTAGGCATGGTGCAATGAAACCACATTTCAATTTCCATCCATTTTGGTTCATATTTGGGGAAGTTATGGCCTCTTGTACACGAGTACGAATTTATTATGGGGCCGTCAGGTGGGGTTCGTGGACAGAGGCTGTTACTCGGTCATTTCTGGACAGATCGACCTGATAATGATGTCACACACTCAGGGGGCTCATCTGAGACAACCCTGCGAGTTTCAGCCCTCTAGGACAAAGTATGACCAAGTTAGAGCCTGCGTCCACGAACCCCACCTGACCATACAATGCAAAGTATTAGACGTGGACAGAGGCTGTAACTTGGTCATTTTTCAAGATATCGATCTGGGAATGATATCACAGACTCAGGGACCTAGTCTGAGTCAGCCTATCACGTTTCAGCCCTCTAGGACAAAGTATGACCAAGTTACAGCCTGCGTCCACGAACCCCACCTGACCATACAATGCAAAGTATTAGACGTGGACAGAAGCTGTAACTTGGTAATTTCTGGACAGATCGACCTGATATTTATATCACACACTCAGGGGTCTCAACTGAGTCAGCCTATCAAGTTTCAGGCCTCTAGGACAAAGTATGACCAAATTACAGCCTGCGTCCACGAACCCCACCTGACCATACAATGCAAAGTATTAGACGCAGATTTTCAAACTGGCCTAGCTTGGTAATTTTTTAAGCTAGACAGCTGAAACTGGAGTATGTTGTTCCCAGAGGGGTCAAGAAGAGGTGGTGTGAAGATGGGGACATTTGAAGACATTTGGACAATGTTTAGGTTTTAAAACTTGTAACACTTTGAGGTCGTTTTTACGCGACCTTTTCACCTTGTCTCATTCACTTCAAACGTCACACCCAGGTAGTACCTGCCACAGGGACACTGTGGTTTAAGTTTCACCCCCCTAGACCCCAGGACGGGGCAGTAATGGACGTGGAAAGTGGGCCCATGGCGGCCATGTTGTTTACAAATGTGTAGAAGGCTGGCGTTTTGCACTGGGACCACGTAGCTTCACCCTCCCAACGCACACTTGTAGCCCATGTCCTTAGTGATCAGTGACCCGAGTTTGGGGTCTCTAGCCCCCTCCCGGGCTCAGATATTTAGATGTGTGTTTCCCCCATACTGTAACATGGAGACCTATGGAGGCCTGTTTTCTGCAGTGAGAAACGGGCTGGCGTTCGGCACAGGAACGATTTGGCGTCACCCTCCCAACGCACCCTCGTAGGGCATGGTCCCAGGTCTTACTGACCCAAGTTTGGGGTCTCCAGACCCTTCCCGGGCCAAGATATTTAGATGTGTGTTTCCCCCATACTGTAAAATGGAGGCCTATGGAGGCCTGTTTTCTGCAGTGAGAAACGGGCTGGCGTTCGGCACAGGAACGATTTGGCGTCACCCTCCCGACGCACCCTCGTAGGGCATGACCTCAGTTTGCACCGACCCGAGTTTGGGGTCTCTAGCCCCTTCCTGGGCCGCGTACGGCCCCAAAAGGGAGCTCGACCTCTCTGACCCACAGTTTAACATGGAGGCCGGGTCTGGGAGTATAAAACGGGGTGGCTTTTCGCACAGGAATAACCTATCGCCACCGTTCCACTTGGCCCTGGTAGAGCTCGACCTCAGTTAGGACTGATGCGATTTTGGTGTCTGTAGCCCGTTCGGGGGCCGCGTGGTACCCCGACACAGAAGCGACCGTAGTCGTCTATGGGGTTTTAATGGAGCGGTTTCGGGGGTCCTGCGCAGCCCCCGAGGGTCCGAGAGCCCCCAGATTCGGTGTGGGCGTGCAGGGCGCACCCCTCTCCCACCCCAAAAAGATTCGGGCCTGCAGGGCCCCCGGAAAAAATTTCTCCCCCTTTTTCCTCCCAAAAATCCTCAGTCTTGCTCTTGTTCTAAGGGTCTGAGAGGCTATCTTGGAAAAGTTTTTGACATGGGGGGAAAAAAATTTCGGGGCGTCGCGCTGCGATGCGGGCTCAATATGTTGTTCGGGGGTCCGCCCCGGACACGCTCCAGCCATCCCCGGGCCCCTGCATTGCACGGTGTGCCTGCGGGAGGCCGTCCACGTGTCTATAATAATGAATGGGTGTTGTCGGTAGGGTACAGTCAATGGGAAATGCATTGGACGTGGACGCTCATTTTTTTGGACAAATTTTGTCCAATTTTCACCAAATTTGGACCGCTGGCCCTTTCTCCAAGTCCCCTGTCAGAATCCCAGAGCTGGGGGCCCCAAACCCTCCCCGAGGCTACTTCCTTTTCTGAGCGTGCTAGCGTCGCCGCGGCAACGGCGGCCCACTCGGCACGTCCCCCTGATGACCCCTGTCCAGTCTGACCCCAATGGGACCCAGAACCAAAAAGTTATGGCCTTAATTTGTATGTAGGTCAGAGGTCAAATCAATTAAGCATTGGAAAATGCTGTGAATCTTGCTTTGGGGGGATTTTTGAAGATATTTGACCCCTCATATTTCGGACCCCGAGGGTCCAATCCATCCCAGATCGCCAGGGGACGTTGTGTGGGACTCGGGACACCAGACGGACCGCGATTTGCACCTTTGTGGACACACTTTAATATCTCGGTCCCGGGTGGTCCGGGGGACCCGGTGTTTGGTAGGCAGCATCGGGGGGGGTGCCCTAAACACGAATCAAACGTCAAACTGGACCCCGGACCGCTTTTGGGCAAAAGTTGCTCGGATCGAGCTGCCGTCGCTAGGGGGCGCTCTCGGGGGTCCGCAGGAAGCACCCTGCGAAGGGCAGCCTGATGGGAGCTTTTTTGGACTAAATTCCAGTTGGTGTACAGAAATTCCAGTTCGTGGACAGCCGGATCCCCGCCGCACCCATTGGGACCCATCCCGGTGGTCCGGGCGTAAAATTCCAGTTCGTGTACAGAAATTCCAGTTCGTGGACAGGGGACCCCCCCACACCCCCACCCACACCTATTGGGACCCTTCCCGGTGGTCCGGGCCTAAAGTTCCAGTTCGTGTACAGAAATTCCAGTTCGTGGACACCGGGACCCCTGCCGCACCTGTCTGGGACCCCTCCCATCGAAAGCCGGTGGTCCGGGGGTAAAGTTCCAGTTCGTGTACAAAAATTCCAGTTCGTAGACATCCGGGACCCCCGCCGCACCTGTCTGGGACCCTTCCCATCGAAAGCCGGTGGTCCGGGGGTAAAGTTCCAGTTCGTGGACACTGGGACCCCTCCCGCACCTATCTGGGACCCCCCCATCTAAATGACAGTTGGTGTACAAAAATTCCACTTTGGGTACAATCGCTTATCAAGAGTCATTGACCGTGGACACATATCCAGGTTCGTGTACGAAATTCATTGCACGTGGACGCAGTTCCAGTTCGTGTCCCAGATGGAGCGTGAGCGCCCTCTACTGGCTCCGTCCACGTCTATTACCTGTCCGAAGACACGTCACGAAAAGTCGAGTTGGTGGACATGACGAAGGATTCGTCTTCGTTTGGTGGACGAAAGCGTACACGGCCTGGAAAAGCCCATTCATTTTGTAAGGGAAAGTGCCTCAATTCCCTTACCTATGGTCATGAGATGTGGGTAGAACAAGATCGACTGAAATGAGTTTTCTCCGCAGGGTGGCCGGGCTCTCCTTTAGAGATAGGGTGAGAAGCTTGGTGATCCGGGAGGGGCTGAGTGGAGTCGCTGCTTCTCCACATCGAGAGGAGCCAGATGAGGTGGCTCGGGCATCTGGTCAGGATGTCTCCTGGACGCCTCCCTGGTGAGGTGTTCCAGGCACGTCCCACCAGAAAGAGGCCCCGAGGAAGACCCAGGATACACTGGATGGACTACATCTCTCGGCTAGCCTGGGAACGCCTCAGGATCTTTCTGGATGAGCTGGTGAATGTGGCCGGGGAGAGGGAAGTCTGGGTTTCCCTGCTTAGACAGCTGCCCCCGGGACCCGATTCTGCATAAGCGGCAAAAAATGGCTGGAAAATGAATGAATGGGATGCTGCTCCTAGAGCAGTAAATCTCAAACTTTTTTTAGCTTAGAACCCCATTTTGATGACCACAAACATTCAAAACACAATTTTACTTATTTTTATACCACATTTAGTCTATTTCATGTATGAAAATGTAGGCTAAAGTTGTGTAGTACCTGTCCCATGTAACTCGTAGTTAAACAAATGTTATGATACTATGGGCAGGGCCCTGGGTTTTTTTCTCAGACTGACAGGTGCTTCTGTATGTTTAAAGTTTTTTGTGATACCTGCATGTTACCTGTTACAACTCAAAATTAGTCGGTGCCCCCGCTTGTTAATATATAACTTATAAATATGAAAAATTTAAACCAAACAAATTAGGACTAAAGACACGTTATTCGAATAGAAACAAATTTTAGTAATATAAACATACATAATACATACAAATAAAACATATAAGATTAAGGGCTTTTCAAAACACGTTGTGTTTATACCTTCTTATTTAAAGATAAAAATAGTATTAAATAAAATAGCACCATAAAATAATGAAATGAAATGAAATGAAAAATACTTTATTAATCCCAAAGGGAAATTCAATATTGTAGTAGTAGTAATTTTTACTTTTTTTTTTTTTTTTTTTTTTAAACAATCACATTAATTAATTAAGGGCTTTGTTCTTCAGCCTGATAGCTGCTGGAAGGAAGGATCTTCTGTATCTCTCTGTCTTGCATCGGACTTGAACAAGCCTCCCACTGAACACACTCTGTTGTTTCGTCACGGCGTTGTGTAGAGGGTGTGAAGGATCTTCCATTATCTTCGTCAGCTTGTACAGAATTCTTTTTTTGATGATCAACTCCAGCGGCTCCAGAGTTACTCCAAGCACAGAACCAGCTTTCTTGATCAGTTTGTTAATTCTTTTCAAGTCTCTGGTTCTGATGCCGCTGCCCCAACAGATTGCTGCAAAGCTGATTGCACTTTCAACAACAGACCTGTAGAACATTTGCAACATTTTGGTGCAGACGTTAAAAGATCTCAGCTTCCTTAAGAAGTAGAGTCTGCTCTGACCTTTCTTGTAAATGTACTCAGTGTTGCTTTTCCACTCAAGTCTGTTGTCCAGCTGAACTCCAAGGTACTTGTATTCCTCCACCACCTCCACCTCCTCTCCCATGATGGAAACACATCTATGTGTGTTCTTGTTCCTCCTGAAGTCAACAATCATCTCCTTTGTTTTCTTGGTATTCAAGATGAGATGATTGTCACCGCACCATTTCACAAACTGACCGACCAGTTCTCTGTAATACCAGCCTTTTACGTTTTTCCAAATCAGCCCTCAAATTAACTCAAAAAGTTGCAGGCCTGGAGCGAAGCTTGGGAACGTTGTGGTCTAAAACTGGATGACCCGTTTACTTGCAAGCAAGCAAAAGAGAAATATAGCATGTGCAAACTGTTTTGGTTACTCACAACCTCTTATATCAGTCAGCGGAAACCTCAGGAGTTGAAATGGCATGATGAGGGATGAAAAGGGGGTTTGATTAGTTGATGTTGCAGACAGACGTTGGTAGCTGCAGACCTCCACGTGGCATACGCTGTCGGCCAGAACTCTGATTATCTATGCTCAACACCAACTAATCAATAACTGATCAATAACTGATTTTAACATTGAACATATGTTATATCCTCCTGACTACTAGAAAAAAAATTGTTTAATCAATATTTTTTTTAATTTCCCTGACTGTTTGAAGGGTAATGAGAAAACTTTGACAATGAAACTCGTTCTTCTTAACTGAAAAATACAGAATAAAATTCAGTAAATAGCAACAAATGTCCACTACAGAAGACAATTCTCAAACTTATGTTGTGGTAAAATGTTGTTATATTCATTTAGAAAATGGTTTAATGTGTTCTCAAGAGATATTATAAAGAAATATTACAATAATACTTCAGGACTACATTTGCACAAAAAGAAGTTATGCACTTACTTTTCCTCTTCTTATGAAATGTGATTGTGGTAATGAAGGCAATTCTTCTTGAGGAAAAACAGGATGTTCCCAAGGCCCCACCCCTATAAATGTGGTACCATTCAAAGGCCCTGGATGTCCTTTTTAGAGAACAAAATGAGTGGGTTTAATAGCATGCAGGGGGATGGAGATATTCAGCTTTACAAATGTCCTCCACAGAGGACAAATTTGAACTACTGGTAGTCAGGAGGATATGAACTGAACATAAACTTTATAAACTAACAATGACTTAGGCCCAATCCCATTTCACCCCTTGCCCCTTACCCCTTACAACGGAGCTAGAAGGTGTAGGGCTGAAAAGTCAACCCCTACGAATTGGGACACCCCTTCAACAGTCACATATGTCATCAGTAGTCACTAAAGAACATTTTACACAGGAACTGGAAGAAACTAAATAAAATCAAAACAATAAATATATTAAAAAATATTAAACATGGGGCTAAAACAGGAAAAACCAGCAAAACTGCTGGCTGTATTTAAAAAAAACTAGGAAAAACTATATTGTGCATCGTTGCCGTCTGTGAAGCTGAAATATCTCCCTCATCACTGCGTGTCAGTCTGATCTATGAGCAGTGAGCGAACCGCTGCTGCAACGCGACGCTGCGTCTTTTTGACATATACGCCGGGACACCGGCCCAGAAGTAATGCGGCCCACTGGGAATCCTCTAGAACTTCTTAGTTAGCCGGCATTGCTCTTAAAGTGTATTCCAGTGTGAGAAATAAGAGGTTTAGCGTGAGAGCGTAAGAAGCCACTCTAATGCATGAGTCTAACGGCTGATGCGTGACAGTAGCCCTGTAAACAAACGCAGCGTACCGGCTCGCACAGGTTAGTGGTTCACCACGATCTCGTGCTGCAACATGCTGCTGTCAAACATGACATGAGAGAGATCACTCTGCAAGAGCGTTCAGTCGAGATACTCCATAGTGAAACCTGTTGTCATACACAGTCTATGGTGAAGTAAGATGGGGGAGACTAATAAAATCGCGGCGGCAAACTTGTTGCGCTCATTTTTTCATTACAGTGCAATTAATTGACTTATTGCTTATCGACAGGCATATGTGGGACGTAATGTACGAATTTTGCATGCAATTAAAATTAATCGTGTGCTGGTATACTCTCTTTTACTCTGAGGCTTTTTTTTTTTGTGCGAGTGTGTTGCCCTGCACCTCAAGAAAGCGTGATGTGCGTAGAAACACTTGCTTTCTCATATAGAACAGGAAATTTTTCATACCCCTCCGTTTCAAATCTTCGTTTGAAGGGGTATATAGCCCTACCCCTTACCCCTACCCCTCTGTCCTAAAAGGAATTGGGACACCCCTACCCCTTCACGTGAACGCGCAAAACGGAGGGGAAGGGCTATGGGGTAGGGCCAAGGGGTGAAATGGGATTCACCCTTAAACACTTTTTAGACATTTTTTTAAACTATTTATTGTTTTAATATTTTAAGCTTTTCCCCCAAAATACAAGGCAACTGTATCTGGGCTACACTTGTTTTGAATTAAGTGTGGAGTATTATTTTATTTTATCTAGATTATTTGTTTTAGTACATTTTAGTTTTTAGTTTGCATCCATGTGTAGCTGCCCAGGTGTTTTGTGTTCACTATAGTTTGCTAGCAACTCCTAGATTAGCTCACTTCTGTCTGCTTTAGTTCAACTTGCAATCCAACTAAAAACATAGCTGCCCGGCCAGCATTACGTACCTAAGTCAGCATAAATTCAACTTCACACACAATATCAACAAGTGGCTACTACTGCTACAATCTACGAAGCTAGTAAGTTAGCCAGCGGTTTGCGGTCGGTTTAAGGTTATTGTTGGAACATTACAGCCGGTGGTTTAATGTTACGTTATACAACACCAAACGTTTTGTTAACTTATCACGTTGTCTTTGTGGTGAATTGTGATGTGTCTCATCAGGTTTGTTGTCATAAGGTTTTTAAACTCCACTTCAGTGAAGCGAAAATGGGTTCACATATCACGTCTTCTCTTTCTCTTGGGCCCCGTGCAAAGCATGGCCATTGATGTTTCACTTTTAAATTTTTGCCGTGAATCCACATCCTGTCTGTCCCTTGTGTTTGTGCGCCTGCACGCTGCAGGTTTGAAAGAGTGTGTGTGTGTGTGTGAGTGGCGGAAAAGCCGCACCGGCTACAGGGGACTAGCTAGCTACTGGGTTAGCTACCACTGTGTGAAGCCAAGCTAAATCCAGACCTCCAGGGGTTAATGATTTTGATTTCCATTGATCATTCTTTTTTTTACTGTTCTCAACACATTCTACTGTTTAATAAATAACGATTTTTGACTGGAATATTTCATTCAAGATCTAAGATGTGTTGTTCAAGTATTCTTAGTTTTCAGTAGTGTATAGACCTACACGTATATGACTGAGTCCCACTGTATGTCTGACAATAAGGTTCCCCATAATTACCTTTGTAATCTGAGCCCTGTATTTAATTGTACTGAGTGATCCGTTATTAACAGTGGACTAGTATTTTGGTCAATGTTTATACTGCGGCTGCTATCATTACTTCCATGATCAGACTGTTTCAGCCTGTCGGTGTGATTTCAAGATGATTTACGTTTATGTGGTCAATATAACAGTTTTAGTCAACAAGTTTTGACTACCATGCCAGCTCATTGTCACATGGGCGTCAGAAAAACACATCTTAACTCCATTTACCAATATTTCCTTTTACTGCCAGAATACTGAGTAGAACTTTGGTCAACCATGCCCAAAATCACTGTTCGATCCACTGGGCCACCATTACCTGGTGAATCTGGTATAGGGGGGATACACTCGATCAGGACCATTTTCTGTCTTTCTATGAATTGGTGGCAAACTTGCCAGTTTTTGGTGGCGTTTTAATTCTTCATGCAGATCAATCAGCAGGATTTGATCTGCTGATGAGGAGAAGGTTTCTTTTATTCTGCCTCTAGCGTCCCTCGTTTAAACAACTTTTCCCTTCATCCACTCATTTGGACTTGTTAGACATCCCAGGTGTGTGCACAGAGTTTATGCAGGTCTGTCTTGAGTCAGTCTGGATGAAATCAGGCTGAGCTGTGTTCCTACAACGACATGATGCTTCAGTAGAAGATGGTGCTGGTTTGACTTTTTCAGGCATCTCTCGAGCGACTTTCCTGAAATACCCCCATGAACAGGAAACAGAAACCTGACAGAGACATACTGTAAACAACTCATTTATTTGTACAACTTGGCTTCCACCATCAGCGTGTGAATGAATAATGGATTCACAATGTAAAGCACTTTGGGTGCCTTGATAAAGCACTAAATAAATCTAAACCATTAGTATTATTATTACTCGTTATGACTAACAAAGTACATAGTTATATACAGTATTATTTAATTCAAACTCAAATATGTTGCGACAATCACCTCACAGTTGCTACAGAACAGCTGCAGAACAGTTTCTCGTCAGAGGGAGGTCGTCTTTCTATGACTAAAATTCATAACTTTACTAAACATTTACAAGAAGTGGCTGCAAATCCCCCTATCGTTTGCCAAAACTTTACAAATATGCACAATATCATTTTGTTTTACCTCACAGGTCTTCTTAGTGATACCTTTGTTAATAAAGTTTTAATCCAGCAGTACACATTAGTTTTTCCACAACATTTGGTATAATTTTTTAATAGTCTGAATGAATACAAGCTGCACCATCCTCCTGGCACATTTAAGGTTTCTCTCCAGTGTGAATACGTTGGTGACTTTTTAAATGACCTGATTGACTGAAAGCTGCTCCACACTGATCACACCTGTAAGGTTTCTCTCCAGTGTGAATACGTTGGTGACTTTTTAAAGCACCAGATACAGTGAAAGCTGCTCCACACTGATCACACCTGTAAGGTTTCTCTCCAGTGTGAATACGTTGGTGACTTTTTAAATCACCTGACTGACTGAAAGCTGCTCCACACTGATCACATCTGTAAGGTTTCTCTCCAGTGTGAATACGTTGGTGACTTTTTAAATGACCTGATTGACTGAAAGCTGCTCCACACTGATCACACCTGTAAGGTTTCTCTCCAGTGTGAATACGTTGGTGATTTTTTAAAGCACCAGATATAGTGAAAGCTGCTCCACACTGATCACACCTGTAAGGTTTCTCTCCAGTGTGAATACGTTGGTGATTTTTTAAAGCACCAGATATAGTGAAAGCTGCTCCACACTGATCACACCTGTAAGGTTTCTCTCCAGTGTGTATACGTTGGTGATTTTTTAAAGCACCAGATATAGTGAAAGCTGCTCCACACTGATCACACCTGTAAGGTTTCTCTCCAGTGTGAATACGTTGGTGACTTTTTAAATGACCTGATCGACTGAAAGCTGCTCCACACTGATCACACCTGTAAGGTTTCTCTCCAGTGTGTATACGTTGGTGACTTTTTAAATCACCTGACTGACTGAGAGCTGCTCCACACTGATCACACCTGTAAGGTTTCTCTCCAGTGTGAATACGTTGGTGCCTTTTTAAAGCACCAGATATAGTGAAAGCTGCTCCACACTGATCACACCTGTAAGGTTTCTCTCCAGTGTGAATACGTTGGTGACTTTTTAAATCACCTGACTGACTGAAAGCTGCTCCACACTGATCACACCTGTAAGGTTTCTCTCCAGTGTGAATACGTTGGTGACTTTTTAAAGCACCAGATATAGTGAAAGCTGCTCCACACTGATCACACCTGTAAGGTTTCTCTCCAGTGTGAATACGTTGGTGCCTTTTTAAAGCACCAGATATAGTGAAAGCTGCTCCACACTGATCACACCTGTAAGGTTTCTCTCCTGTGTGAATACGTTGGTGACTTTTTAAATCACCTGACTGACTGAAAGCTGCTCCACACTGATCACATCTGTAAGGTTTCTCTCCAGTGTGAATACGTTGGTGACTTTTTAAATCACCTGACTGACTGAAAGCTGCTCCACACTGATCACACCTGTAAGGTTTCTCTCCAGTGTGAATACGTTGGTGACTTTTTAAAGCACCAGATACAGTGAAAGCTGTTCCACACTGATCACACCTGTAAGGTTTCTCTCCAGTGTGAATACGTTGGTGACTTTTTAAATGACCTGACTGACTGAAAGCTGCTCCACACTGATCACACCTGTAAGGTTTCTCTCCAGTGTGAATACGTTGGTGACTTTTTAAATGACCTGACTGACTGAAAGCTGCTCCACACTGATCACAGGTGTACGGTTTCTCTCCAACGTGAATCTTCTGACATCTCTTTGGTCGTGATGCACCAGTGAAAACTTTCTTACAGCCTCGACCACCTCGATGTTTAGGTTTTCTTTGGCCTCCATGTTTCTGTAACAAGCAGGAAGAAAACATTTACAAGTCACCCAAACTAAGTATTATGGACAAGTATTATTCAACCTCAAACATCTGGTAGGTACCACAAACTGATTCTTATTTACAGCTGGATGACTGCAGACACAGCAGCAGGAGGTCATGTAATTCCTTGATCTGTTAGTGTTTGTAGTCTGTGCTAACAACCCAGAAGCTGCTTGACTCTAAGAGAGGTGTCAGTCTAAAACTGAAGATGTTGTCTAGACCAGTCAGGTCACTGTACTGTAAAATGATTTGAATGAATGAAGTCACAAGAATCTTAAAAACACTGATAAGTAGAGAAATGTGGAGAATTTATTTTTTAGATTTCAGATCAAACTTCCTTGTTTTCAAACTCAAATACTGTACTGTTCTCTCTCCAAACTCTGTCCTCAGACTCAGAAAGTCTCTAAAAACAGATTTAATGTGAAGCAGTCTCAAATATGATGCTGACCATACAGATGCTTGGACGTGTGTGTGTCTGTAGTTGAAAGAATGTCCAGATTATAATCCTACCAAAAAAATCTAGTTAAAGACATAATAGAGTTTGATGATTTTCACAGTTGTTATGCTTTAATTAATTTCACCACTTTCTAGTGTGTAAAAATAACATGAACACTTCTTATATGTATTTTTTTATCCATTTATTTCTTCTGGTGCCAAAATCATAAAATGATCCATCCATCCATTTCCTTCCGCTTATCCGGAGTCGGGTCGCGGGGGCACCTGCCTAAGCAGGGAAACCCAGACTTCCCTCTCCCCGGCCACATTCAGCCAAGAGATGTAGTCCGTCCAGCGTGTCCTGGGTCTTCCCCGGGGCCTCTTTCCGGTGGGATGTGCCCGGAACACCTGACCAGGGAGGCATCCTGACCAGATGCCCGAGCCACCTCATCTGGCTCCTCTCAATGTGGAGGAGCAGTGACTCTACTCTGAGCTCCTCCCGGATCACCGAGTTTCTCACCCTATCTCTAAGGGAGAGCCCGTCCACCCTGCGGAGAAAACTTATTTTGGCCGCTTGTATTCGCGATCTTGTTCTTTCGGTCAATACCCACATCTCATGACCATAGGTGAGGGTAGGAACGTAGATCGACCGGTAAATCGAGAGCTTTGCCTTTTGGCTCAGCTCTCTCTTCACCACAACAGACCGATGCAGAGTCCGCATCACTGCAGACGCTGCACCGATCCGCCTGTCGATCTCCCGCTCCATCCTTCCCTTACTCGTGAACAAGACCCCGAGATATGTAAACTCCTCCACTTGGGGCAGGACCCCATCGCAGACCCGGAGAGAGCACTCCACCCTTTTCCGGCTGAGGACCATGGTCTCGGACTTGGAGGTGCTGATTCTCATCCCAGCCGCTTCACACTAGGCTGCGAATCGCTCCAGTGAGAGCTGAAGATCACGTCCCGATGAAGCCAACAGAACCACGTCATCCACAAAGAGCAGAGACCCAATTCTGAGGCCACACCTCGGCTGCGCCTAGAAATTCTGTCCATAAAAGTTATGAACAGAATCGTGACAAAGGACAGCCTTGGCGGAGTCCAACCCGCACTGGAAACGATTCTAATTTACTGCCGGCAATGCGGACCAAGCTCTGACACCGGTTGTACAGGGACCGGACAGCTCTTACAAGCGAGTCCGGCACTCCATACTCCCGGAGTACCCCCCACAGGAGTCCCCGGGGAACACGGTCAAATGCCTTCTCCAAATCCACAAAACAGATGTAGATTGGTTGGGCAAACTCCCATGCCCCCTCAAAGACCACAAAGAGGATGTAGAGCTGGTCCACTGTTCCACGACCGGGACGGAAACCACACTGCTCCTCCTCAATCCGAGGTTCGACTATCCGATGGACCCTCCTCTGCAGCACCCCTGAATAGACCTTACCGGGGAGGCTGAGGAGTGTGATCCCCCTGTAGTTGGAGCACACCCTCCGGTCCCCCTTTTTGAAGAAGGGGACCACCACCCCAGTCTGCCAGTCCAGGTGGACTGTCCCCGATGTCCACGCGATGCTGCAGAGGCGTGTCAATCAAGACAGCCCTACAGCATCCAGAGCCTTAAGGAACTCCAGGCGGACCTCATCCACCCCCGGGGCCTTGCCACCAAGGAGATTTTTAACCACCTCAGCGACCTCAGCCCCAGAGATAGGCGAGCCAGCACCAGCTACCCCAGACTCTGCTTCCTCATCAGAAGACGTGTTGGTGGGATTGAGGAGGTCTTTGAAGTACTCCCCCCACCGCCTCACAACGTCTCGAGTTGAGGTCAGCAGCCCCCCATCCCCACTGTACACAGTGTTGACGGAGCACTGCTTTCCCCTCCCGAGCCGCCGGATGGTTGACCAGAATCTCCTCGAAGCCGTCCGGAAGTCATTCTCCATGGCCTCTCCAAACCCCTCCCACGCCCGAGCTTTTGCCTTAGCGACTGCCGAAGATATAGAAGCAAAGTAAAGTAACCAGTAGGGGTTTGCAATATCGTATCATTCACAACAATATCAATTAGGGCAGGGTGATATGGCCAAAGATACTTATCATGATATAAATTTGAAAATGTGCAATAATGATATAACTGATGATATAATTTACGCTAGACAAAATACTTCAAAACTGCACTTTATGGGTGCACATTCAAAATAGGAACAATTTCTTATCAACTGAACAGGCAGGCATAACCATGTATATGGTTAACAAAAGTAAAACAGAGTTGCTTTGCAACATAAAACTGCAGTGTGCAAAATAAAGAAGTTAAATAAGAAAATTGCAAAAACTCTTGAGTAAACATAAAAATAACATCTAGCTGAATAATGTTACTGTTTATGGAGGTAGAAATTATCTACATTTGTTCAAGTTTTAAGATTCTTTGTCAGAAATACTAACATGTTCACAGTTGTGGGCTTAAGGGATGACCTTTGACAAGTTACTGTGTTTCCACGTGTGCTGAACAACCTTTCAGATGCCGAGCTGGTAGCTGGAATGCATAGGTACTTTCTGGATAATCTGCTGATGTGGGGAAAGTTTACTGTGTCTTTTCCACCACATAAGTGGATCACAGTCACTGTCTACTGGTGGGTTATTCAGATAGGTTCTCAGCTCAGATAAAAACCTTTCTGCAGTTACATCTGTCTTGGCACTAACTGCTCCCTTCAAAAAGCTTCCAGGCTCGTCTTTGGCTTTTTAGCAGCACCCCGACTCATCTAATCACCTGATGATGGAGGAGGGGTTTCTAAAACACCTGGAGCTGTGCTACCCTGGTCTGGCACAAGATGCTCCAGTTCACTAAGAGCTTGGACTTTGCTGGCTTCACTCACCGGGATATTCTGTGTGAAAGCGTGGATCAAGGAGGGAAGCCATGTTACAAAGCCTCTCTGTGACACTGTCTTTGTAGCTTTTGTTCATGTAGTCAAGTATTGCTATTCTTTAGTGCTGGGCAAAGAATAAAGTTTTTAATTGCGATTAATCGCATGACATGCTGCGATTAATTGCATTGTTACGCGCAAAATGTCTCTTTCCTTCAAAAAAAGGCCTACAGCTATAAAAAGAAAATGCAGTAAGTTTTGGTTTACAAACACGACATCAGGGGTCTCCAACCTGCAACTCTGGAGCTGCAAGTGTCTCTCTCCTTTTATAAAGGTTTTATGCTTTTCTTTGTTTTAAAACCTTAAAAATGGAAATAAAAACGTGGTTCTTCAAAAATAACAAACATCCTATGGTGGCTCTTCATTAAAAATATATATTAAGTTTCCTTTTTGAAAAGTCTGGTAACATTTGCGTCTCTAAAGGAGTTTTATTTAGCTGGCTGAGGGAAAAATGGCTCTTTGGATTGGAAAGGCTGAAGACCCCTGAACTAAACACATAAACAGGTTTAGCAGCAGGTTCACGTGTATATTGTATGTAAAGAGGCGGGAGAAGGATTCTGATTGGTCAGTGATCAAACTGTGTGCTTCAGAACCTTAAAGGGCCCTTTTCTAATAATGTGATATAATAAGAATAATACACTGCTCACAAAAATTAAAGGAGCACTTTAAAGAAACACATTAGATACATCAGATCTCAATATGAAGTTGGATATCTATACAAATAACGACAGGGCAATGTCTTAGGAACAAAAGGATGCCAAGTCTTTTAATGGAAATAAAAGTTTTCAGCCTACAGAGGGCTCAATTGTGTAGACACCCTAAAATCAGAGTGAAATGAAGATGTGGCAGGCTAGTCCATTTTTTCAAAAACTTAATTTCTGCAACTTAAAATGCTTTTCAGTATCTTGTGTGGCCCCCACGAGCTTGTATGCATGCTTGACAACGTCGCGGCATGCTCCTAATGAGACGACGGATGGTGTCTTGTGGCATTTCCTCCCAGATCTGTGTGAGGGCATCCCTGAGCTGTTGTACAGTCTGAGGAGCAACTTGGCGGCGCCTAATGGATCGAAACATAATGTCCCACACATGTTCTATTGGGTTTAAGTCAGGGGATCGTGAAGGCCATTCAATTGTTTCAATTCCTTCATCCTCCAGGTACTGCCTGCATACTTTTGCCACATGAGGCCGGGCATTGTCGTGCATTAGGAGGAAACCAGGACCTACTGCACCAGCGTAGGGTCTGACAATGGGTTGAAGGATTTCATCTCGATACCTTATGGCAGTCAGAGAACCATTTCCTAGGCAGTAGAGGTCTGTGCGTCCCTCCATGGATATGCCTCCCCAGACTATCACTGACCCACCACCAAACCTGTCATGTTGAACGACGTTGCAGGCAGCAAACCGTTCTCCTTGTCTTCTCCAGACTCTTTCACGTCTATCACAGGTGCTCAGGGTGAACCTGCTCTCGTCTGTGAAAAGTACAGGGCGCCAGTGGCGGACTTGCCAATTCTGGTGTTCTTCAGCAAATGCCAGTCTAGCTCCACGGTGCTGGGCAGTGAGCACAGGGCCCACTACAGGACGTCGGGCCCTCAGGCCACCTTCATGAAGTCTGTTCCTGATTGTTTGGGTAGAGACATTCACACCAGTGGCCCTCTGGAGGTCATTCTGTAGGGCACGAGCAGTGCTCAGCCTGTTCCGCCTTGCACAAAGGAGCAGGTATCGGTCTTGCTGATGGCTTGAGGACCTTCTACGGCCCTGTCCAGCTCTCCGAGAATAACCACCAGTCTCCTGAAATCTCCTCCATGTTCTGGAGATTGTGCTGGGAGACACATTAAACCTTCTTGCTGCAGCACGTGTGGATGTGCCATCCTGGAGAAGTTGGACAACCTGTGCAACTTCTGTAGGGTTAAGGAATCGCCTCATACTGCCAGTAGAGATAATTACTCAAGCCAAAACCAGCACGAGTGAAAAATCAGCCAAAAAAGATCAAGAGGGAGAAACTTGAAATGACCTCCACATGTAAAACCAGTCCTGTTTTGAGGGTTTTCTGATTGTTGCCACTGTGGTGTACCTGTTGTTAATTCCATGAACACCAATACAGCTGACAGTGATTAACGATGCCCTCAGCTGCTTAACCAACCAGAAAATTATCAGACAGGTTTAACTGATTTCATGCCAGGCCCAATAAAAAAAGTGTTCCTTTAATTTTTGTGAGCAGTGTAATATCATCATCATCATCATGACCAGTTGTTGTTTGTGTGCACAGCGACAGTGTGTGAGGGAAACTATAATAAATTTATTTTTTAAATGGCTATGTATGTATTTGTGTGAAGGTTTGTTTTATTTTAATATGCAGACTCCTCCCACAGCAGCTTTAGTTTTATTCAGAACGAGTTGCAGACACCTGGACACACGTCGCTCCTTCTCCATCATTTTCTATGTAAACTTGCGCGAGGAAGTGAAAATCACTGCCCTCCTCCAGCCACGCGACAGGCGACAGTCGTGCATGTAAAATGTTGCGTTCGTGCACGCAGACGTGCACACGGGGGCTTGCGACGCAACACAAAAAAATAGAAAAATGTTCCGTTTTTGTAAGTAGCGACTTAATAATCCACCAGCTCCCAGAGTCACAGAGAGACAAACGTTATAAACAAACAGAACTTTTTTCTCTATTAACACAGTGAACAATCCGGGATTTAAGAACCTCATCAACACTTTGGACAAACGGCATCACTGCCGTCTCACCACCATGTTAGTGGACTGTCTCTTTCTTCCCTGTATGATGAGTGTAGTGAGGGTGTGTGAAAGACGTGGTGACAGTCCGATGTTTCGCCACCGCTACCTGTGGTAAAGCCGCACCAGAGCCGTATAGAAATGTCGCGCTACATTTTACTGACGTGGATTTCAACGTGAAAACGAAATGTCTCCAGACTATTTTTTTCCAGATCAGACCAAGCGGAACAAAGCTGCTGGTCTGAGACAAACAATATCTATGGGGACCTGGTGGAAACAAACTAGTCGGCATTACCACAGTAAACACTTCAAATGTCCCCCCCCCCAAAACCTCTTATCTATAATCGTGTTAAATAATCGAGATCTCAATTTCAGTCAAAATAATCGTGATGATCATTTTCCCCATAATCGAGCAGCCCTAGTGCATACAGTCCTTGTAAGTAAAATTGTACACATGAAATAATGCTCTGTGTTCTTCTTGTGTTGAAAGGTTTACTTTGCAGTGCTTCTGTTGGGCAGAATTTCCCAAACAGCAGACATCTCAGTTTTAGTCTTCAGGACAAAAATACTTTAGTTTTAGTCACATTTTAGTCATGACTAAGTTTGACAGTTTTAGTCCAGTTTTAGTCCAATAAAAAATGTATTAGTCTTTTAACAAATGAATTTAGGTCAATAATATGTATTAAAAAGTGGAATAAAGGTCGACAGGTTATAACAAGTAATTCATAAAACAAGTTAACCTTAAAGCTTTTACATAATAACCAGGTCCTTTACCAGACTGAAAGCTTTAGCCGAGACTTTCCCATCAACAGGGAAGAAATGCTGCCGCGTTTTACTTAAAATGCTGTTGGACAGAAACCTTTAATTTCTATATTTCAGCTTTTTTCATGAATTGATGCTTCATCATACAAACATGTCACACAAGAAAATAGCAGATCTATAAGTTTAACATACAGCAACACATTGTGTTTGGTTATTTTCATCAATAATTAGAAAATTAAAGGAAGGTTTTTAGACTTAGAAGGTTTCCAACCAACAGCAGATACTTTCTGATCTACTTAGGGTGATGCTTTGTACAGATAAAGTTCTAACTGTGGAATCAATTACTCCAAAAAAGCAAAGAGCAACAACATCCTGACTTTGGTAACTGTGGCTTTATTTCTGAGAATTTTCTGAAGTGTAAAACTCCACCCTGAAGACACACATGTCCACAATATGAGCAAAGGATGAGGAACACATGCTCAACGTGACCTGGTCTGCCAGTGAAATTATGATGGATTATAGTTAAAATATGTCCATGTATCGTTTCATCGCTTCCACCAAACCCCTTCAATTTAATGAAGACAAGACAGATTATTCTGTTTGGTAGCAAAGAGAAGAGGGTCAGCATGTTCAGAGAATATAAACCTAGCAGAACTCTTAGATCCAAAGACTCTGGTCAACTAGTCCAGACCAGAGTCCAGACTAAACATGGAGAAGCAGAATTTAGCTGTTATGCTGCAAACAAGTGGAACAAACTGCCAATGTCGACATTTTTAGATCCAGCTTAAAAATATTTCTTTTCTCATGCGCCCATGCATGAATTCTGAACAGTAACATTATAACTTAACGTTAACATTAGCAGCTAACATGAGGGCCTGCAGTTTTAGCGTTAGCAGCTAACATGAGAGCCTACGGTTGTGGCGTAAGCTGCTAACGTGAGAGCCTGCGGTTTTAGCGTTCGCTGCTAACGTGAGAGCCTGCGGTTTTAGCGTTCGCTGCTAACGTGAGAGCCTGCGGTTTTAGCGTTCGCTGCTAACGTGAGAGCCTGCGGTTTTAGCGTTCGCTGCTAACGTGAGAGCCTGCGGTTTTAGCGTTAGCTGCTAACGTGAGAGCCTGCGGTTTTAGCGTTAGCTGCTAACGTGAGAGCCTGCGGTTTTAGCGTTAGCTGCTAACGTGAGAGCCTGCGGTTTTAGCGTTCGCTGCTAACGTGAGAGCCTGCGGTTTTAGCGTTCGCTGCTAACGTGAGAGCCTGCGGTTTTAGCGTTAGCTGCTAACATGAGAGCCTGCGGATTTAGCATTAGCTGCTAACATGAGAGCCTGAGGTTTTAGCGCTAGCTGCTAACGTGAGAGCCTGCGGTTTTAGCGGTGGCAGCTAACGTGAGAGCCTGCGGTTTTAGCGGTGGCAGCTAACGTGAGAGCCTGCGGTTTTAGCGGTGGCAGCTAACGTGAGAGCCTGCGGTTTTAGCGGTGGCAGCTAACGTGAGAGCCTGCGGTTTTAGCGGTGGCAGCTAACGTGAGAGTCTGCGGCTTTAGCGTTAGCTGCTAACGTGAGAGCCTGCGGTTTTAGCGTTAGCTGCTAACGTGAGAGCCTGCGGTTTTAGCGTTAGCTGCTAACGTGAGAATCTGTGGTTTTAGCATTAGCTGCTAACGTGAGAGCCTGTGGTTTTAGCGTTAGCTGCTAACGTGAGAGCCTGCGGTTTTAGCGGTGGCAGCTAACGTGAGAGTCTGCGGTTTTAGCGTTAGCTGCTAACGTGAGAGCCTGCGGTTTTAGCGTTAGCTGCTAACGTGAGAGCCTGCGGTTTTAGCGTTAGCTGCTAATGTGAGCAGCAACACACTGCAATAGTTTACAGGAGAACGTAATCCACATTGGTGAATGAAAACATCTGAGTTTGACATCATCTTGACAAGAGTAGCTGATTTTGGACGGAGGAGACACAGGAAACCAGTGCAGAGTCTCAATAAGTCACATGAAAGTAAGCTCACGTCACTGGAAACGGACGTAATAACCCATAAGACTCCCACATGACATGTTTGTCACATACAGATTGTGAGACATTTTGCTTCAATTTATGGTATGAACTTTGCTTAAAATCCTGTTGAACACAATCTGATACTTGTATTTTGTCCCCTAATAGATACCCAGAAGCAGAAAACCACATTATAATATGTTTAAACTATCACATGGTAATAAATGGTAGATTAATGGATTTAATATTCTTAGTAGATTTTATTAACTTTAACACGTTATCTGAGACCTGAACTTTAAGAATATGTAGAGTGACTCCACAGAATGAAACAGTTTTATCAGGATAAAACTTTGTGTTAAATATGAGATGAACCACAAACCGCTAGTTGAAAGATGAAGAAGAGCAACAACAAAGTAGGGCTGGACGATTAAACGCATTTTAATCTCAATTACGATCTGGGTTTTCAACGATCATAAAAATGAAATGATTATTTTCTCAGTTTCCTCTTTTGCTGTTTTCAGCTGTAAATCGAGCGGCGCTGGCATCGCAGCGCTCTGCTGCAGACTCCTCCCACCGCCCCAACCGCTTTGCTTTAATTCAACTCCAGTTGCAAACACCTCTCAAGTTATGGGCTGGACACACGTGTTGGTGGCGTGTCTCTCTCATGAGCATTTTCCTTCTTGGAGGGAATCTGGATCCAGTTTGATAAGATGTAGAGAAAAAGTGCAGCAGGTAGAATTGTGTGAATGAGTTTAATGCGGCTCTATGGAGCATCGTTGTGGAGCCGAGGTCGTTCTCCCTGATAGGAAATGTTTCCCCTGGACGAGAGAACATGCACTCGTTCAGTAGAGCTGGATCCTCCTGACTACGCTCTATTTCACCACGGAAACAGAAAAATAACAGCATGCAGGTCCCTTCACTTCTTATTTGAGGCTTGTTGTTCCCTCACTGAGGTTTGCTTGAGTCTGGACCAACTCTTAAACTATTGGTTTCTAATGAGAGAGAAGAGCTGCTGAAACATTAAAACAATCATAGTGTCGCCTAAACTCTCATTTCCTCCAACATCAGCTTCATCATCATTTAACAAAGTTCTCATGCATGAACGTCATGACGTTGACGACACAGATCCTGGAAAGAAGTGACGTCCAATAACACGCTGGAGAAGTTTAGAAGCGAACTACCATCCAGATCACCTGGAAGGACTTTTACTCTCTTTGGCTCCGTTTACTTGATATGAAATATAACAGAATTTAATACGTTTAGTCCATGTTTCCATCGTAAACAAGAAGCCGTTTCTGGATGTTTCTGATCCAAAACGTGGCCTCCATGAAGGGAAAATAGGACGTGAACGTCTTTGCATTGACAGCAGAAAGTTCCATCCCATCATACAGTCGCTCATATCGTCTCTCTTTGAAGCCCAATCTCTGTTCAAACATCAGCTTTTTATTTCCACGCAGGCTGGATCATGTTTCATTACTCTAGTAAATATCATCCCTTTCTCCCTCCAAGAAAGCTGCTCTGACATCATTTCTGTCCCTTCTCCAGGTGATATTTAGCAGAAACGTCACGTCATCTTTTCTGACTCTTGTACATGTGCAGAGGTTTGGACTTTCTTTACTAAAGTGAAGCAGGGATGAGTTTCCATGTTGGAACATAAAAACATGCATGTTAGCTTCATCCATGTCTCTGAACTCTCCATTGGAGTGAGTGACAGCTTGTTTGTCTCTGTGTTGGTCCTGTGATGGACTGGTGACCTGTCCAGGGTGGAAACTGCCTCTCAGCTGGTAGCAGCAGGGATGGCCTCCACCCCCCCACCACCCTGTGTTGGACTAAGCAGGGACAGCAAATGAACGAATGGATGAAAGTGAAGCAGAGACACGTGCTGTGGTCGATGTTTATGGCTGATTTTTCTTTATAAAACCAGTTTCCTCTTTCTAGAAAGACCAGTGTGTTCAAACTGGAATTGTTTTATTTTACACACAGATCGTGTTTCATTTCTCTAGTAAATATGAGGACCTTTCTTCTTTATTTACTAAAGTTTTATGGGGAAACAGATTCTTGCTGAAGGACAAATACAGTCGACCAGAATCTGAATCCACAAACAAGTTTAGTAGAGAAAAATTAAATCTCCTCATATTTACTAGAATAACCACAGATGAGCTGACATGTGTGTAAACATGAGAAATAAATAAAAACACTGACGTTTGGACTGAAACTGTGTATTATTGTTAGGGGAAACTATATCTGACAAAGGAAAACACAGCCAGAAAAATCTACTATTGAAATCCCGTGTAAAGACAGAAACCTGTAAATCTTTACTAGAATAATGAAACATGATCTGAAATATGAACAAAACTAAAGTTGATGTTAGAAAATACTCTGTGTGTTAAAGAAAAGGACTAAACTTTTAGTCCAATATAGAAAAAGCTTATTTATTAGAAAAAGAGGTTTTGACTAAAGTAAAAAAGTAAATAAAAAGTTACGTAGAGCTAATTTAAAATGGTGGAGTTGAACTAAAACTATTAAATAACGTGTAGAGTTCTGCTTTCTACATGTTTCATATCAAGTAAACTAACTGAGATTAACCATCATTACAGGTAGGGATGTAACGATGCTTCGTGAATCGGTTAAAAATCGGTTAAAACTGGTTAAAACGTCAATCGATGTAGAAAATAAATTAATCGATTAGTGAAGACCTGTAAATAAACTCCTGAATGCACAGTACGCAAAGTACGTAATCTGACACGCTTGACCCAGACGTCATTGCGTAT
Source organism: Melanotaenia boesemani (assembly GCF_017639745.1). NCBI lineage: Eukaryota > Metazoa > Chordata > Actinopteri > Atheriniformes > Melanotaeniidae > Melanotaenia > Melanotaenia boesemani. The sequence continues at coordinate 2,618,348 of NC_055705.1, read as the reverse complement.
TGCATTTGTGGACTGCGGCAGCGCCAATAAACTAGAAGCAAGCATGGCGACAGCAGGCAACTTTGAAATAGAAGACGCTTCTGCCAATTTGAAGTCAGCAGTGTGGCAGCATTTTGGCTTTCCTGTGTTCACAAGTGAAAATGGCAAGCGAATTACCGACAAGACAAAAACAGCATGTAAGCATTGCAAGAAACTGATAACGTACACAAGTACGACCAATATGTTACAACATGTTAGCCGGCACCACAGCGAGCTAGCCATGCCGCCAACACCACCGCAGGAGCGAAGACTAGCAAAGGGACAAACTACACTAACAAACACATTGGCTCGTGTCTCCTCGCCTCCTGGCTGGGGCTGTCCCCCCGCGGCGTGGGGTGGCGGGAGGATGGTGGTGGGGGGATGGTGTTTGTGTGTGTTGGGGGGGGGGGGGGGGGGGGGGTGGAGGGATGGTGTGTGGGAGGGGGGGGTGTGTGGAGGTGGATGCGTGGTGTGTGGGAGGGGGGGTGGTGTGGGTGTGGGAGGATGAATGGTGGAGGGATGATGTATGTGTGGGAGGATGGGGTATGTGTGGGAGAATGTATGGTGCAGGGATGGGGGAGTGTGTGGGAGGATGGATGGTGTATGGGAGGGAGGATGGTGTGTGTGTGGGGGAGTGGTGTATGTTTGGGAGAGTGGGTGATGGAGGGGTGGTGTGTGTGTGGGAGGATGGGGTACGTGAAGGTGGATGTTTGGTGTAGGAGAGGGAGGACGGTGTATGTGTAGGAGAATGATGTATGTGTGGGAGGATGGGTAGTGGAAGGATGGTGTGTGTGTGTGTATGTGGGAGGTGTGAAGGTGGATGAATGGTGTATGTGTGGGAGGATGAGTGGTGGAGGGATGATGTGTGTGTGGGAGGATGGGGTAGGTGTGGGAGAGTGTATGGAGGAAGGATGGTGAGTGTGTGGGAGGAAGGATGGTGTGTGTGTGGAAGGATGGATGGTGGAAGGATGGTGTGTGTGTGTGGGAGGACAGAGTATGTGAGGGTTGAATGGTGTATGCGTGGGAGGATGAATGGAGGAGTGGAAGGAGAGTGTGTGTGTTTGTGTGTGTTGGTCTGGGGGGGGGCAGGACTGGTTCTCGGGGTGTGCGGCTGGGCGCTGGGGTGTGGGGCTGGCCTCTGGTGGTGGCCGTCTGGGCGGGCTGGGTCCCCCCGGGTGGCGTGCTGGCCCTCGGCCTGTGGGGGAGGGGGGTGTCCCTGCGCTCCTGGGCCCGGGCCCTCTGCCCCGTCTGTCCCGGGCGGCCGGTGCCCGGGGGGGTCGGGGACTGCTGGCCTCGGCCCGCCGGGGCCGGTGCCCTGTGTCCGCGGGGCGGCTCCTGCTGGGGTCTCCTGCTGCTGCCTTCCTGGGCGGGCGAGTAGTCGTCTCTGTGGACCGGTCGGGATCTGTTGCCTGCGGGGGGGCTGGTGGCCTGGGTCTCGGGACCGCTGGCCTGACTCTGGCCTCTGTTCAAGTGAGGTGGCATCTGCATGATCACTCTGCATGGTCACTCCTTCCTGAACGTCTCCACACAGTCTTTGCGTCGCCGTGTGGCCGAGTTCTCCAACACATCCACACAGGTTTCTCTGCGCGTGTTCTTGAATACAGCAGTTTCACTTATATCTATTATCATATTTTTTTTCTTTTTTTTATTATTTCTGTTCTTATTATTATTATTACTCTTACTCTTATTATTATTATTGTTACTATTATCAACTAGTTGTGTAATGACCTACTGGCTAGGATGATCTTAGCTATATATGTTGTAAGTAGTATGGATTACATGGTCTTCTGTATGATGTTTCAAGTCCCCACCCGCACTCCCCACACCCTTTCTGTCCCTCTCTCTCCCCTCCCTCTTCTCTCTATCTTTTCTCTCTCTCTCTCTCTGTCCCCTCCGGTCGAGTCCAGCATTAAGAGTCTGATTTAATAAAGTTTTTCATGTCATCAAGAGGGACTTTATACATGTAGTATAAATCCCTGCTTGATAGAGTAAAATTGCCCAGCACCAGGCGGCAGCCAGACAATCATTCTGTTTGCAACGATGCTGGACAAGACAGGTTTAAAAAAAAAAAAAAAAAAATAAAAAAAAAATAAAAAAAAATACAATCACGGCTCATGTTATCACCACAGAGTGGGAAATGGTAAGCTTTGTGCTTCAAACGCGTCCTCTATTTGAAACACACAGTGGTTCTAACATGAAATGAAATGAAATGAAAAATACTTTATTAATCCCTTTGCAAGGAAATTCATGTTTTCAGTACAACCCATCCAAGACTAGACAAAACAACATATGATGACACAAACAGAACAGGCATACACTGACGGAGCAGCCGTTTCTACAGCGCTCCTTGTCTTAGATATAGGTGAAAGGAACATTAGGGAGTAAGATGTAGCTGAGAGGATAAAAAATAGGCATCTCCACACTGGGCCTAAGGGCCCATTATTGAGATACAAAAAAACACTCCTCAGTACATACAGAACATAACTCAGACAATCACAACATGAGAAACGCGTGGCGGGGGGGGGGGGTCTCCCATCGCAGCAAGTGCAGACGCAGCTGCATTCTCAGAGCGCGTCCAATCAACCCACTGCCCGGGAGTGGAAGGAGGTGGAAGGACAGCAAGGCAGTGAATCACGGGGAGGTGTATCTGTAGTCGTGTACTTGAGTGTGGTGCGTGTGTGTGCGTAGAAGTGAGCATATGAACTTTGCCCCAGTTCTCCCTCACAGTCTCTGCCACCTGATGATAGTGGGGCATCCTTGAGGGCTGATCCAGGTTGAAGTCCATCGCCCGTGAATAGGGTGAGGGGAGGGTGGGGGACTGAGCGTCCATCAACAAAACATTCCAGGGAGCTTTCAGCCAGCCATCAAGGCCAGCACAGGGAGCCAAATTTGATAACAGCATTTGTTTTGGTTCAGGCCAGAGCTGTTTCGTCTGCCTTAAGTCTCTCAGTGGTCCCACTGGCGACTCCCAATGATCCGAATTTTGGGTCAATTTCCATCCAGCCGAGCTGACAACTTCTCCAAGTTGGTGACCACCTCACGTACAAGCCCAGAAAGCGCAACCAGTTTGCCATCCAGAACTGGAATAGCCTCCAGTTTACGATTCAGCTCCTGTACCGCCACAGCCTGATTGTTCGTAGCTCGGCACACACCAGCACAGAAATCCGGCAGCTTGCCAGTGACTGCCGACAGTGTCCGAATTTTGCGATATGCCAGGAAACCGCCCGCTCCAAACAGCAGAAACCCAGTTATCATGAAACCGAATGTATAGATGTCCTCAGCGTCCTCGACAGAAAGAATCGACAGACACATGACTTTCCACGCTCCCCAGGAATCCATCACATATCCAGCCGAAAACGTTCCGCCAGGGCAAGCAGGCTCCCCCACGCCTGTTTTCCGGTTCGAATAAATTTGGTCGATTGCATTTAGGGACCAGCTGATCAAATCCATATCCAAGATTTAGTTTTTGGAAGGAGATGCAGAGAGAGGCTCAGAGATGACAGGACAGTAGCAGGGCAGAGTTAGAGAGGGAGGAGAAGAAAAAAGCGTCTGCCTCGGTTGAGAGCCGGAAGAATTGCGCAAGTACTAAGAGACGCTGTGTCGGAATGGAAGCTAGAACGACCAAAACATGGCATCGCTGTTGTCACGGATAATGCGCGGAATATGGACGTTGCAGTAAGAGATGCTGGACTGAAGCCCCATATTAAGTGTTTCGCCCATACGTTAAACTTAGCAACACAAGCAGGGTTGGCTGTGCCCCGTGTGTCTCGCCTTTTAGGTCGAATCAGGCGCATTGTCAGCTTCTTTCACCGCAGCCCTTCTGCAACCGCTGTGTTAGCATCCAAACAAAAGGCACTTAACCAGGACAACCGACACAAGCTTATTATGGATGTTACAACACGCTGGAACAGCAGTCTGGATATGGTAGAACGTTTTTTGGAGCAACAAGCAGCGGTGGCAGCAGACATAAGACGAAATGCTCGTGAGATTGACACACTGGATAGCTCTGACATCCGTGATGTTGAGGATGTTGTTAAACTTCTTAAACCTTTAAAAACAGCCACTACTGTGCTCAGTGATGAACATAACCCCACAGTATCCCTCATATTGCCCCTGAAGCACATGATTGAGCAGACCATGAGACAATATGAAGACGACTCGGTCACAGTGACTTCTATGAAGGCGGCTATCCTGAGCAACCTATCGGACAGATATGCAAGGGAATACCATCATCTGTTAGAGTGCACTGCAGTTGACCCCAGATTTCGCACCCTTCCTCATCTAGAGGAAAACCAGCGTCAGGATGTTCCAGAGGCTGAAGGATAAAGCTGTGCAGCTACATAACCAGGTATTAACCACATTCCATTTTATTATTATAAATATTAATATTTATATGCTGTAAAAATGCTCAAATAACATTTATAGTTATGCATTTTCTATTAAATCAAATACAAAATTATGCACAATATTTTTGCCTTTTTCCTTTAGTTTATTTTCCTGATTTGTAGATCTTTTTGTGTTTTTACTTTGTTTATAGACCAGCTTATATGTGGAGAACACAAGTGATGCAGGAACAGAACCCAGTGCTTCAACACCTGCAGCACAGCAGGTTACTGAGCTGACAGACACAGCACAGCCAAGTCCTCCCCCTCCCAAGAAAACAGCCTTGGAAGATCTTCTAGAAGGGACTTTTGTGACAACTGCACAGGCAGCTCCAGGCAACCACATGAATGGGGTTGAAACAGAAATTTCAAGGTACAGAAGTGAAGCACCGATACCTCTCACAAGTTGTCCACTCAAGTGGTGGAAGGAGAATAGTGAGATTTACCCACTACTTTCTCCCCTGGCTAAAGCCTATCTCACCACACCAGCCACCTCTGTACCAAGTGAACGCGTCTTCTCAACTGCAGGAGACATGAGGCGCATTCCGACAGAGAAGTTCTAAGAACGCAGTTCTAATAACTGTCCTAGTTCTAGGAACTACCTTCTCCAGGGGAACTGTTTCATGTTGCATTCATACATGAGTTGGGGGCGGTAGCGGGGCCGATGTGACACATACGTCTGCGACAGTGATGTGGGACTTTAGCGCCACATAACAACAAAACCCACTAAAAACAAAACAACACAGCAAGCTAATATGGAGAAGGAAGAGATCGTAGTGTTCATGCTCTGCTTGATGGAGATGTTACTGATGGACTATAAAATCGGGCGTCTCACGTCGAGGCTGGAAGGCTCCTGAAAGTCAGAAGATGAAGAATCCAGTGGCAGGAGATACACCGCAGACAAAGGAGACGACGTGTAAGTTTAATTTATTAAACATGCGCCGATTGTATACGTGTCTTATGAGTAAATATTTCAGACGGTTTTCTACTGTCTGTGTTGAGCAGATTACAATAAGTAAATACTTCAGACGGCGGGTTTATTGTAACTCGTGTTCTGCGTTTCAGACGTTGCTGCAGCTCATTGAACTCCTCACCGTCCAGCTGGTCCAGAACAAAGCTAATAATTAGTGGGAAAAGGTTGTTATGAATTTTACCGATGAGCAGTGGATAGAGAATTTCCGTATGTCCAGGGAGACATTTCAATACATCTGTGGCCGCCTGAAGCTGCACTGGAGAGGATGGACACAACCACCTGCTGCAGATACTGAAGGAGATGGAGAACAACCTGGATGCTTTACCTCGTGCCATCCAGCTAATCACTACACACCTCTTCATAATAAGCATCATGTTCTGGAAGGTCGACAGACAGAACATCCATAGAAAATGCATCATTTGTTCATTTTTTTTTTTTTTTTTTGTGTGTTATGTGCAAAATAAAGATCTCATCATCTGCTATTAAGCTTTGTGTGTTTTATGGAATCATCAGTAGAAAGATGAAGGAGTAATCTGTCAGTGAAGGGTTGGTTGTGACTAGTGTGCCTCTAGAGAGAGAGTGGCGCCACCGGAAGCTCAAAACGCTTCCCGATCACGTGGTCCATGTAGCCTCCAAAAGTTCCAGGAAGTGCTTGGCGGCCAATACAAAATAATAAGAAAACTACGACAATCGGTAAATAATGATCAATGAAGGCTTTGCTTTGCAATATTTTTATAGTTGTGTTCATTGATATGAATCATCAAAGTTTTACTAAACCTGTATGACATCAACAGCAATGTAAATCTAATATTTTCTGTTTTTTTAACTTTATCTTTCAGACTGAGGCATACCAACAGGTGAAGACAATGATGTATCAAGTGACTACACAATAAATCTAGGCTCAGAGCATAATGATAACTGATGATAACTCTTTTCAAAGACCATATCATTGGGAAGTTTATTTTTAAATTAAACACATCACAGGGAGATTTATATGGTTGAGGTTGCAGAATATAGAAAAAAGAGGAAACAACACTTAAAAGTGGCCAAACCAGGAAGGTGAAGAAGAACAGTATCCCAGTTAACGTCAGGCAACCCCAGAACTGATAATACAACATAATTAATATATAATAGTATAATATATAGTGAATATATATGACTGAACTTTTCACCCTGCAATATCAAATGACAGCCCTAATATTGTATAATTGTATGGGCTGTACTATTCCACAAAACAGCTCACTTTCTAGTTATTATGTAAAATGAACGGTGTAATTATTGGCCTGGTCTTTAGTGTTAAATGTGTGAAATGCGGTGGTCACACATTATGACCCACATACAGAATCATCTTCATATCTTTGTCCATAATTCCACAGCCTTATAAATATATTAAAATTAAATAAAAATGTAACTACAATCGCTCTCCCTACACATTAACCTCGCTATCAACGGCGTTGGATCAATTTATATTGACGAACAGAATTTACATTCATCAGCCTGTGGCATCTGCTGCTATCAGTGTGCTAGCATAAACTTTTATCGGTTTGTAATCTCTAAATATATTAATCTAGACGGTGATAATCCACCAACATATTTAATTACTCCTGTCAAGTTGATTTTGATGCACAACTGATATGGAAATATGACTATTAAAACATCTTACCTTGAAGAAGTGTAGCTCCGACAATCTGCTCCATTGAAATACGTTGACCGTCGCTTAGCTTTTGTTAACTTCCGGGAACTTTTGAGGGGCTCCATACGCCGCCATTGCTGTGAAAAAACTGAACCATTGCAGTGAACGGAGATGACGCCACTCTCTCTCTAGAGGCCCTCTAGTTGTGACTGAGTTATGGTTTAGAATTATGAGAACATAGTCACACAGATTTAGCGTATATGAAGGTAAAAATATTAAAAGGGTGGTGAAATGTTTACAGGTGTGTAATTTGTGTCCACAAGTATTTGATGCCAGATCTTGGTTAAACATGATAAACTTCGTTCTGTGATATGGAGCATATTATAAAGTTGATAAACTAGCGTAATTTACACCCAGGGATAAGACTTAAAATGTAGCGGCCAAAGATGGATTATTTAATATTTCATAGCTGTGATAAGTTAATAACTACTCAATATTTTTATTAGCTAATATTTTATAGATGTGGCCAAAGCACATCTAACAGACACAAACTGAATACTTCAGACTCTTTACAAAGTCATTTATTTATTTTATAATGAATACAGCAGAGCAAAAATAACTGTAAAATAAAATAACGTGTGTATACTCTGCATATCACACTGGCTTTTCCTGCCGCACGCAGGAGTCATTTGCTGCGGAGTTGACCGACTAAACATGTCGGTGGTACAAGCTGTCCAATTTACTGTTTTTTCGGTTCGTCCCACTCCGGTTGTCATGATCCTTAATTTATTTGTAGTGTTGTGTTTTGTGTTTTTTGTGTGAGTTTTCTACGTGCGCTGCTTCGCGTTATCCCGCGTTCTCTGACTGAGAGCTGATCGTTAGGAATATTTTTATATTTAGCTGCAAACCTTCAAAACCTCTCTGAAAATCCTCTGTGGCGTAGACGGTCAGAAGAGCTTCGACCTCCTCGTCGGTCCATTTATCGCTTGCTCTGTTGTTGTTTTTGTCCGTATGTGCAACCGTGTTTTTTTAAATGTGCCGGGGACACAAAATGCGGAAATCTGGCAAGGGGCGTAGCTACCAGTCACCAAACACCTACGTCATGAGGGTTCCTATAGAACCCCGTTCAGACCCTGCCTCGGAGCAGGAGCTAAAATGGTTATAGGAACTGAGGGCTTTGGTCCCTAGTTCCTATTAGGGGTGGGCGATATTGCTAAAAAATTCTATCACGATAATTTTTCAAAAATACCTTGATAACGATATGTAACGATTTTTCCCATTTTTATTGTTTTCAACGGCTTTTAACCACATAAATATGTAGCTCCAAAACATAATAAATACAAAGAAATATTGTGCAACCAAAATAAAAACAATATGCTCCTACATTAGGTTTGGAAATTTAGTTAACAAAAGAAAATATAAATTAAATTATTCAAAAATCTATTTGAATTCACATTTAGTCAGAAATCAGCTACCATGTGTTTAGCTAAAATGACTATCAAAAACCAAAAACAATCAAGTGCAAATTTCACAAATGTAAACCATTTTAAACAGTTTAGTGAACAAATATCTTTAGGCATAGGCAACATTTTCAACCATACCTTGTAAACATCAAGAAGAGGGAGTGTACTTAAATGAGGTTGTCAAACAAAAAAAGCCCCTTAGGCTTACTGTATATTATATTCATTTCTGGAAACAATATGATTAACTCTATTTGTGTAAAAAGCTTCTGAAAAACAAAATCAGTGGTGGATTCAAAAACTCATGTAAGGTTCTGACGTTCTGCTTGACCATAAGTCCGTCGTGGAGGAAAAGTAGTCAACAGAGCGCAGTTTGGTGGCAATTTCCTCGCGTAAGGCCTCATGCATGGTTGGAAGGGAAGTCTTTGTAAAATGTTTTCTTGAAGGCAACCGGTACCGGGGGTCCAACTTGTGTACGAGGTGGCGGAAGCCTTCTTTCTCCACCGTTTGTATCGGCATCATGTCTTTAGCCACACAGTAAGTAACCGCGTCAGTTATGTCTTTCCACCGCTGGCTTTGACTGGCGTAAGGCGTACAGCTAAATAAGGCATTGACAATTCCATGCTGAACTACTTTTGGTGGATTTTTACTTGCCGTCCCCGCAACTCCTGAAGTTTCTCGCATCTGCATGCACTCTTCATAGCGCACAGGATGTTTGTGCTTTAGATGACTGAACAAATTCGTCGTGTTTCCACCCTTTCCTGACACAACATGCTTGCATGTCTTGCAAAGGATAGTGGTCTGATCCATGTCGTCTTTTCTGAAGCCAAAATAATTCCAGATGACAGAGGTGGCTCCCTTTTTTGGAATTAAGTCAGGTGGTAATGCCACATCCTTGCTTTGCTCAGCCATGTTTACTTTGACTCTTACTTTGACCTAGTGCGCCGCCTTCCTGCGGCAGGAGTTGAAGGGCGCGCAAATGACGTCACCATATGATATCGCAATATTAAATTTTATACCGGTGTCAAAAAAACCACCGGTGTTACCGTGGACGAGACGATATTGCACACCCCTAGTTCCTATATGTCGGAATGCGCGAAAAAACGGCCTGGTTCCTGAAAAGGTTATAGGAACTGCAAAAGGTTCCTACAGTCGGAAAGAGCCTATTGTGACTTTGCAGAGATCACAGCTTTTGCCTGAGAATGTGGACATTTTGGTATTTCTGAAGAAAAACATGCCAAAGCAGCATTAGTTTACCAGCCACTTCTGAACCAAGTGAAGTGCAGGAGGCCATTGTGACTTTGCAAATATTACAACACAGACATGCTGGTATTGCTCAAGAAATCCTGTTGAAGAAGTGGTAGTCTACTTTTTGGTATTCAAATGTGAGATGTTTTATTCACCTTCTGAAGTTCTGTCTCTAAGACAAGTTCAATTTGATACAAAGACATAAATGCAAATGTTCAAACAAATTAAAAGAACATCTTTTGGTCATAAAAGGATTTGTGATCATTTCCATATCATGTATAATTATTATTTTGTTCGGTGTTAAGTTCTGTTAGTAAAACAACAAAGTTATAGTTTGATAAAAGGACAAAAGGCCAGATGTTCAAATAAAAAACAAAAGTAACTTGCGCTACAATTAATTTTGTTGAGAAAAATCGTAAAAAATCTGAATCGTGACTTTAGAATCGTGAATTGAATCGAATCGTGGCTTGAGTGCATCGTTACTTCCCTAATTACAGGTCATCTTGACAGTCGTGTGGTTGTGAACTTCTTCCAGCAGGTTACTGGACTGTTACAGTAAGATTGTCTCAGTGTTTCAGGAGGATACGAGGAACTAAAAACCTCACTGAGGGAACAACATTCAAACAAGGACTGAAGTCACCTACATGTTATTTTTCTGCTGTGGATCCAACTGAATGATTCATGTTCCTTCGTCCAGGAGAAACATTTCCTATCAGGAGTAACTACCATGACTCAGCAATACTGTTGATGGAGACATTGTCCAGCAGCATTTAAAGCGGGAACTGCTCCATAATGACGTCAACAACTCTCGGACGCTCGGAATTACGAGACGTTTTGTGTAAAAGTAACGTGATATATTATCTCCCCCACACTTCCCGCATCTCTGACCTCTGTCCCCGCACTTTTTACAGCCATTACAGCCTCTTAATTAAATCTAACATGTAGAAACACATGTTTCCGAGCCACACCATGAGCAAGCGAAGCTAAGACGGCAAACAAATACCGTGTGTGGACAGAGACAGGCTGTCTTTGATGTGATTGACATCTTCACACAAGTTCAGCAAACCAGTCAAGAGACATAAAACTTTAGAAAGTTTCTTCCAAACAAACGGTGAAAGATGAGTAACGCTGCTGGATGTAGATACTGTTTAGCTAAAACAGAGACGTTCTATATTGTATGTTATATATTATATTGCCTATGAGGACTTTAAAGGATGACGGATAGATGTCAGTTTAGTTAGCTAAGCTAGCTAGTTAAGGTAGAGGTGGTAGTATCTACTCCCTGACATTTACTTTAACAACTTTTTGGATAAATTGTACTCTTGAGAGTTGCTTTGTTGTAAAATAATCTTTACTTTTACTTGAGTAATATTATTCTAAAGTAACAACAGGCTGCTCTTACTCAAGTAACGTTAGGCTACGGTTTGGCTACTCTAAGATGACTCACTTCTAGGTAGAAAATAAGAATATAAATGTATTTGTGTTCCTTTTACTGTTATATTTACAAAGATTACATTTATTTAGTGGTAGTTAAAGTTTAAAGTACATGAATTTGCTGATTATTATTTTAAAAGAAAGATTACATTAGTGTTATTTGATGAATAAATCAGACGTTAGGCTACACAATACTTCAGTTTTTTCACTACATTTACTACATTTTTACTCTTACTGAAGTAATTAATTGGATGAATTCTCTTTACTTCTATGTAAATAATATTGCTGTAAAGAAACAATAGTCTTACATGAATTTTTGGCTAATCTACCACGTAGGAATAAACCCACTCCTCAATCTGAACAGAACTTGTGCTCACTGTTGTTTTACACATATTTTTAAATAATAAATAAATAATGGTTGTTCATTTATTTGCAGACATTATTCGACAACTGTTTTAGTCAGCAGGCTCTGGTCAAACCATTTTTTTAACTGATTAATTTTGCACATGTGTGCTGTCATCGTTGATGATAAATAAATGATAAATAGCATCATCTTAATGCTGAGATATTTATTGTTGTGTCACTTCCACTTGTTGCTTCTTGCCATTAAATTATGTGGCTTATTACCGTGTTACCTTGTCACTTCCATTTCATTTTGGAGCTGATTTTTTAAACAGGAAAAGTGTTTTACAGAAACTTTTTGTTTTCAGCGTTGTCATTTGGCACTTAATTACCTGGCTACTCACCCTGTAGATGCTCCAGGGTCATTCTGTGTTAGCTCAACCAGAGTTTGGCAGCTTTAGATTTTGACTTTAAAGTGACGTACTATATATCACTATATACTATCAAAATCTAAAGAACTAAAGTTGGTTCCCTGGTGCTGTGTTGTTTGTGGTTATGTGGTTCTTTAGCTGCTAAGGATAGACGCAATTGAATGTGAGAGGATGATAAATCCCTCAATAGACCTTTAAGCACTTTGTCCCCCTCACTTCTAAAATGATGGCTACGCCCCTGATCTCCGTTCCTCTGTACTGCAGACGTAGCTCCTACGTTGGGTTCTGTCTGCGAGGAAACGAGGATACTTTGCGGTTTTTAACGAGGAAAACATGAAAACACAAACTTTTACTACTTTTCTTTTCACCTCTGATAGAAAACCAGAACAAACGGATGAGACACGGAGCCTCGAGACTCGTCCTCGTGTCTTTAGTGTCCTCAACACTGACCTGCCGACCGGTGGTATCAGAGGATGATCCCGCTTTGTTCCTCCTCGTGGGGTTCTGGTCCTGGTTCTGGTTCTGCTCCTCCATTCTGCTTCTAGTCTGAAGGTCCAGCAGCTCTCCGCTCCGTCTGTAGCCGCCAAAATAAAACAAAGCTTGGACTCCGTGGCGCATGCGCGACTTGTTACGCCACTATGCTGTATTCACGTACATACGAAACATGAGAACTCAACTCAAAATCCCATCAAGTTCGAGGGAAAACCGAAGATATAAAAATCTAAAATATGGCGGCATCACTGAAGAAAAACGAGAGACACAGAACATACGTGACATATTTATTTAAAATATAAACAATGACTAAACAGAGGATGCGTTTTTCATGTGTGATTCCTAGCAGTAGCCCTGAAATCCCGTGTTGCAGTTGCTCCGTGAATGCAGCAGCATGGACGGCGCTGATCCCGTTTAGGTCGAATCCCAAATGGAACACTTGTGGTGTGTCCCAATTCAGGGTCTGCACACTTCGAAGTGCGAATTCGTCGGCCACATACGTCATCGCGGTGCGCGAAGTACTGTCCCAATTCACAGAATTTGAAGGACCCTCCGAATCCACCCTTCGAATCCGCACTTCGTTTGGCCTCAAACGAAGGCTGCTGGTGATGCATCCTTCGCGGCCTCTTTTCTCCCATAATTCGTTGCGCACAGGACGGTGGCGAATCAGCAACCTCAAAAGAGTCGTATTAAGTTTAAATAAAGTTTTATTTTAAAAAAAAGTTCGTTTTTTTAACTACACTTTAGTATAAACGTTACAAAACCAAGTATATTTAAAGCATGTTTGTTAAATGGTGACATTAAAATTCGGTAATATTTGATATTCAGTTACTTTTAAGGGGTTAATGAACTGTGTACCGGATGGAAAACAACAAAGCATCAAACCGTTTTTTTTTTTTTTTGTTTGTTTTTTTTTAAACTGTCGGTGTTGCCTCTCTGTTCAGCGTCTGCTGACGTTTCCTACAAGTAATTTCTGAGGTTTAAGTGATTAAACGTCCTGTGTTGTTGCTATGGGAAATTCTTGTAGACTAGGTAGGCTGTCCCATTTCACGAACGTTAAGCAGACTTCGAAGTGTGTAGACTACGGAGGACACTCTGCAGCCTACGTAGTCTGCGCACTTCGAAGTGTGCAGACCCTGAATTGGGACACAGCTTTGAGCACTCCTGCACTCACGGGCGCGCTCCCGCGAGGGGCTCGAGGGTTCAGTGGTATTCCAATTGGAATTGTGTGAGTGATCAAGGGATGATGGCGGACATTTTTGAGCCCTTTCTGCCCCCTTTCCATAAGTCAGCATCGATGCCAACTTTCGCTAAGGAATTACCCATAAATCACTGCGATGTCACGTGAAACACGGAGTTTACCGAGAGAAGCCGACGTGTGAAACATGTTCTTCAGTATTGTGGCGCTGGGTCGTTATATTTTTCGCCGTTTAATTTCCCCACGGCGGCGTTTACAGGAGCTTCCTGACCTCTACTATATATACTATATATATATATTGTGTGTATATATATATATATATATATATATATGTGTGTGTATATATATATATATATATATATATATATATATATATATATATATGTGTGTGTGTATATATATATATATATATATGTGTGTATATATATATATATATATATATATATATGTGTGTATATATATATATATATGTGTGTATGGCGTCTCTCTCCTTGCAGTGCAGGTCTCAAAGTGCTGTCCCAATCCTATTTAAAGCATTTCGAGCCCTTGTGGCCTGTCACCCTCGACTCCTCACGCAGGTGATGTCATTTAGTCATCAGGGGCTCAGGGCGAGTGCTCAAGTTTTCGGTTTGGGATTGGGGGTTAGTGTGCCTCTAGAGAGAGTGGCGCCACCGGAAGCTCAAAACGCTTGCCGATCACGTGGTCCATGTAGCCTCCAAAAGTTCCAGGAAGTGCTTGGCGGCCAATACAAAATAATAAGAAAACTACGACAATCGGTAAATAATGATCAATGAAGGCTTTGCTTTCAATGTTTTTATAGTTGTGTTCATTGATATGAATCATGTTAAGTTTACTAAACCTGTATGACATCAACAGCAATGTAAATCTAATATTTTCTGTTTTTTTAACTTTATCTTTCAGACTGAGGCATACCAACAGGTGACGACAATGATTTACCAATTGACTACACAATAAATCTAGGCTCACAGCATAATGATAACTGTTCTTACAAGAAATCTATATCCAATAAATAAAATTTAGATCCCAATTCATTTCAAATAAATGGGTTATCTATTCTTACTTATTAGTATCTACTTGTGTGAATTGCTTTTAAGTCTTAAGACTTATTTTGACTGAGGCAGACTGACTCACAATATAATGTGTTCTTACAGAAAATCCATGGCAAATAAATAAAATTTTGATTTCAATTCATGGAAAATACATAGCTTTCTATCACTATTTGTTAACTATCCCAAGACTTACTCCCTACATATACATAATAAATCAGACAAACACCCTTTGTTTTCCAAATGCATTTAATACCTAAAAGAATTCCTTTACAATAAAACTCGACTAGATCAGCATGTCTAGCCATTTCTTTTCTCTGCTATCCTTGAATACAGTCTTCACCATGGTATGCTGTGCTGCATGGGGATGCTCCAATCGCTCAGAGAAATGTATGTATGGCTTCCCCAAAGACAGGGACAGAAGGAAAATATGGATGGCCAAAGTCAGCAGGATACATTTGACCACCATCAGGGACTGAAAACAAAAAATATGTGAGGTAATCATATTAAAACAATGCATTTACACATTTTCAAAGACCATATCATTGGGAAGTTTATTTTTAAATTAAACACATCACAGGGAGATTTATATGGTTGAGGTTGCAGAATATAGAAAAAAAGAGGAAACAACACTTAAAAGTGGCCAAACCAGGAAGGTGAAGAAGAACAGTATCCCAGTTAACGTCAGGCAACCCCAGAACTGATAATACAACATAATTAATATATAATAGTATAATATATAGTGAATATATATGACTGAACTTTTCACTCTGCAATATCAAATGACAGCCCTAATATTGTATAATTGTATTGGCTGTACTATTCCACAAAACAGCTGACTTTCTAGTTATTATGTAAAATGAACGGTGTAATTATTGGCCTGGCCTATAGTGTTAAATGTGTGAAATGCGGTGGTCACACATTATATCCCACATACAGAATCATCTTCATATCTTTGTCCATAATTCCACAGCCTTATAAATATATTAAAATTAAATAAAAATGTAAGTACAATCGCTCTCCCTACACATTAACCTCGCTATCAACGGCGTTGGATCAATTTATATTGACGAACAGAATTTACATTCATCAGCCTGTGGCATCTGCTGCTATCAGTGTGCTAGCATAAACTTTTATCGGTTTGTAATCTCTAAATATATTAATCTAGACGGTGACAATCCGTCAACATATTTATTTACTCATGTCAAGTTGATTTTGATGCACAACTGATATGGAAATATGACTATTAAAACATCTTACCTTGAAGAAGTGTAGCTCCGACAATCTGCTCCATTGAAATACGTTGACCGTCGCTTAGCTTTTGCTAACTTCCGGGAACTTTTGAGGGGCTCCATACGCCGCCATTGCTGTGAAAAAACTGAACCATTGCAGTGAACGGAGATGACACCACTCTCTCTCTAGAGACACTCCAGTTCACAGCTCAGGCTCAGCAGTACGTTCGCTCTTGGCTCGGTCTCTTGTTCATTTGTCGAGTGATAGCTACCGAGTCACTGTTGTGCTGTTAAACAATGGCAGGGAGGATGTAGGACACAAATACCTTTATTGTGGTGTGTATTTGCTTCCCTACGTTTTCACATGGTTTGAATTGCTTGTGACATTACCAGTAGTTTTGTTGCCTTCAGTATTTACTGCTTGAGAATCGCGGACTTTTTTACAGCCACCTGCTGTAAAAATGAACGACATGATTCCTTCAAGATTCGTTCACTTTACTGTTCGAGAGTAAAAGACCTGGGTTAGTGAAAAGAGTCGAACTTCGCATCACTAGTCTGAGAGGTGGCCGGAAGAGCTTACAACAAAACCCGGAACACAGCTGCCTTTCTATCAAAAGTACCGCTTTGGTGCTACTTGCTCTTACATCTGTTCATAATACATTATGAAAAATCAAATAACCACTTTAGTTATTAGGCAAAGAAAATTATCATTTGGTAAAGAAAATAAATCTTTAACTTCACAATTTTGTGATGAACCACATTCCTAAAAACAAGATTTCATTTAGTTTAATGTCACAATGTGGTTCTTTCTTACCAGTAATTTACATCCTTTCATCATAATCACCACAATAATCATTTCACACTCACTGTTTAATGTTCACTGTCATTAAGAACAACGACAAACATGTTTTTCAATAAACACTGTTAAACAATAATTAAACTATACCAAACTAGACCAATATTTACAATAAACACTCAAACAATCAGAACTATTTACAATTATTGACGAGCAAGTTCCCTAAATTCTATTTAGGATCTTTCTCCTCCACATGCTGGTATCCAGCCACATTCTGCTCATCAACAGCCTGCCAATGTTATGAAGCAGAAAACAGAAAATTACTGTTTAAAACCTTTAGTTTCAATAACATGCGTGAACATACAGTATGTAGAAAACAGCAGCAAATAACTGTTACTGACACAGTTTCATGTGAGGAATCTCCAGCCTCAGATATGCCAGAGGCCAGCGTGGAGGAGGTGCTGGGAGCAGGTTGAACCTCCATATCCAGCACTGTGGCTCGTCTGTGAGGTCAGAAAAGCCCTCATCTTCCTCATCAAGCACCACATCGTGCTCCTCAACCAACCGGGCGGTCTCCTCTGAGTCAGGGTTCATGTCCTGCAGCTCCTGACCAGTCTGCTGGAACAGATACTGAACTCCTACGAGTTCGCCTGAGACAAGACCGAATAAATAAACACCATGCAGACTGGAATGAGTAAAAACCAGTCTGCTGGAAGGATCATGAAATACATACACAGTAACAAAAGGCTAAATATTGTTTTCACTAAGCAACACAGTTTCACAGGTAAACAGTAAAACACAAGAGTTTTCAGAGAGATGCAGCCTCATGCTTTTCCTTTGTCCTGGTAACACTGATGTAATTCTGACCTGTGTAACATGAGGACGGACAGAACTCTGGCGCCACCTTTCTGCCAAACAGCTTCTTGTAGGTTTGGTTGACAGAATGCAGCAAATCACCAGAGACTTCTCAGTTGCCATGGCAGCAACACCTGGTGGATCTTGGATGCTCTTCACATGCTTCTTCTGGACCCGCCAGATGTGCTCCATCCTCTCCCGATCAAACAGAGGAACACCAAGGGAGTTTGGGGGTCTAGAGCCTGAACAAAGTTTTATCATCGGATGTTTAAATCTGTAGGAAAAGACTTTAATGCTGGACAGAGAATGAAGTGTAGAACTACAGATGCTCTGGCTGAAAAGGTCATCACTCACTGAGATGCAGTGCTGACCGGAGAACCAGTAATCTCCACCTTCCATGACTTGTTTCTGTAAAACAGAGTCTAAGTAACTTGTATTAACAACCCACTTTTAAACAGCTGACGTGTGATTGCAGTTTACCTGAGACACTTTCCTGGCCATGGCGACATTCGGCTCTGCAGCTGCAACATGTGAACCACCAAGTCTTGGTTTGGTAAACTGAAAGGTAAGAACTGTGTAATGAGAGGCCGTTTACTGAACTAAATATATTTATCTGTAGCCAAGAGAACTAATATTAAACATGTGTCATTGTGAAACGGAGCTTATTATGTTTTAAACTGTTTACCTGTTCACATTCGTTCTGCTTGTAAAGCTGGTATTGTGATAACTGTGTGGGGTATTTTAGTGACGCTGGCCCTTTAAGAGCAGCTCCAGACTAGAGCACGCAGGCTCGTAGGTTTCCGTCACACCGCGTGCTGCCAGCAGGAGTACTGGAGTAGTGATGTACGATGCCACTCGCTTTCTTTCTGATCCGATACCAAGTAAAATACAAGCCAGTATCAGCGATACCGGTCTGATACCGGTCTGATACCGGTCTGATACCGGTCTGATACCGGTCTGATACCGGTCTGATACCGGTCTGATACCGGTCTGATACCGGTCTGATACCGGTCTGATACCGATCTGATACCGGTCTGATACCGGTCTGATACCGGTCTGATACCGGTCTGATACCGGTCTGATACCGATCTGATACCGGTCTGATACCGGTCTGATACTGATCTGATACCGATCTGATACTTTGTCCAGAAACTTCATGTGTTTGGAAAATCACTTTGAAAGCAGCTCCGCTGAGGAGAAAGGAAGTGGTGGTAACATTTTCATAGAATACTTAGTGAATCAAACTTAAATTACCAGTAAAATTGATAAATAAATACATAAATACCACAATAACTGCATGTTTGTCAACACCTACATATTAAAATATTTAGTTTAGTCAGGCTGGGAGGCGGCGCAGACAGGAAACAGCTCTCTGGAGGGCAGCCAGGAGGCCGCGACCACAGGAGCTGGATAGTCCAGCAGGATCCACCCAAAGACAGGCCCTGGAGTTAAAGGTGGAGGAGAGTGTCCCCCTCTTGTTGCAGGAACCAGAGGCGAAGAAGGAGCCTTCCTTCTGCTGCTACACCTGTACAGAAACACAACAAAGAATTTCTTACAGCTTTTACAAGTAAACTAAGCTGACAATCATCAGGAGTTCCTAAAAAAATAACCCAGACAGCAACAAGATGTATCACATCAACAACCAAAGTACCAAAGACACACACATAAATAATAATAAAATAATCCTAAACAAAAGTATTTCTTAGTGTATAAACACACTGGACAACTCAGTGACTGTCAGCATGAAGAGGATGAGGAATGAGGAGCGATCAGAGATGAGTGTGATCCTGCAAACGCGATCACGTCTCCATGGAGACTAGAGACAAACTAGAGATCGGGGTGATCGTTGGTAATCCTGGAGCAGGAACCCAAGCCACCCCACCACAAAGACTACCCTGGACCCACCCCAAGGGCGGCAGAGCAAAGCCCCAGCCAGAGCCCCCCGGGGTCACAGGGTCCAGGACCCGGTGGGCCAAGATCTGCAGCTGCCGACCCCGCCAGACACCAGCCATCCAGGGTGGCCAGAATGAAGGGCCCAGGGCTTCAAAACCCCAGAGGCAGCCCCTCCTCCACCCACTCCCACCCTCCCTCCTCCACCCAACCTGTTACCCACATCTATCCACCCTGTAACCCCTTCGGGGTCACCCCTCACTCAGCTGTCCTGTTTGTGGGCAGAGGGCTTCCACCTGAAGACCATGGGTGGATATCAGAAGCCTTGTTTAAGATCGGGGGTAAAGGGAAAACTGGAGCTCCAGGACAACCTGAAGCTGTGGTACTACCCACCTCAGCCGAGTCTCTACCACCAGGAGCCTTCACCAGACCGTGTTTTCACCCATCCACTACTCGTCTGGATGCTCTATAAGTTGTGGAAGGTTAAGGTGGTCTGCCCCAGTCCTTCTTGTGGTGGCATCAGCTGGTAAAACTCAGTTAAGGAACTCCTTAAATCATCTGAACTTATCTGAAGTTATCTGAGATGACGACTAAGAAAAGAGAGACTGCAATGAAATCTGCACGTTAATCTGAGGTACGAGTAGGAGACCTGCAGTAAAACTCACTGGTAAGACCCCCCAAAGAGAACAAATCCCTCCTATATGATGCATGTAAGGGGGGAGCCCCCCCATTTTGAAAAATGAATTTCAGGCCCTGAAATTAACGGACTCTGGCAGAGGCTGAATGAAGAGGACCAGCAGCGGGTTGTTTATGCAGCTGCATCAAGAGACTTTTAAGTGGACGAGTCCGAGTTTCATTTCATTTCAGGATTCATTTAAATTTGTGAGACTTTTTCTTCAGATAAAATCTTTCATGATGACAGGCTTTAATATTTAAGACAATTTAATAATATTTAACATAAAGCTGGTCAAAACCTCATAAATAACATCACATCATAATGATATTTATAAACAAAAATAACATTTTTTACATTTGTTATGCGATTAAAATGTGATTAATTGAGATGAATTAATTACATACATGTGTATATAATATACAAAGTTTCCATCACTCTGACTTTAGGTTGTGTTATTGTGGTTGTTTTGAATAAAACAAAGTACTACATCAAAAACTGATCTCAGCTGCAGGAATTGAGGCCGTGTTGTTCAAATAAGAAAACTTTATCGTTACAATTAATTTTCTAATAAATGTTACAAAGAGACTGAAACTAACTCAGCAGTTAGTGATAATCTACCCTGATCCATCATCCACTCAGGTCAATAATCCACTGCCACGGTGGTCCAAAATAATCAATAACAGGCCCAATATTTATTAGTTATTTAATAAATAACTGCTGTTTAGAAAGCATCACACACTTCTACTCACAGGCCTATAAAAGCCACAGTAAACTTAATAAATGAATCATCAGTAATCCTAAAGTAATCTAAGTGTCAGTCAGTCCATTCACGTATGAAATGTTCATTTTAATTTAACCAACTTTAATAAATGAAACACTAAAACTCATTCATGAGTTAAACTCCTAGCTAGCTAACTAGCATTTAGCCGAGGCTAGCTGAGCTAGCTAGCAGTACTAATTACAATCTCTCTCTCTCTCTCTCTCTCTCTCTCTCTCTCTCTCTCTCTCTCTCTCTCTCCACATCACGCGCCAGTGTCCCACCTCTGACTGTCTCTCTTCCTCCGTTTTTCTGAACCGCTACGGTAACTTCTTCCTGAGGCCATGACGCCGTTTTCCTTTTATCTCCTCACTAACAGTAAAGATGGCGACCTGTCAATCATCCCGATCCTGACGTGAACTCGTCCTCTGGAAGCTACGTAGAACTGTGTCACCATACTGTACTACAAACAGCTGCTACGTTACTGCGCATGCGCGGCACGTATCCAGGACACCACGCTGCCTTTCTGACGTAGCGTTCGGTGAGACATAATAAAGACAAGTTTAGAACGTCTCCTTCTACAAGCAGCTCTGAAAACCTGTTAGAGAGACTCTGGACCTGCTGGATGAAGGAAGCTTTCCTGATTTATGGAGGATTTTTATTTTTCTCAGATTGTAGAAGGAAACGTTTCTGGTAAGTGGAATATTAAGGAAACTAAAGAGAGGAAGGAGAGCAGCAGAAGACCTGCCTGCAGCTGTTACAAGGTAGGAGGGATTCAACCTCTGAACACATAAAGTTAAAGAAATATATTTCTAATTGTTCATTTAGCAAATGACTTCAAAGTAAACTGAAGTCATTTCACATTTTATGGTTTAATATGACTGAAATGTTTAGAAAAATAGTGCACATGTAGTTACACACATGACAAAAGTGTAACTACATTACAAAACTTTGTCATATTTTTCCAGTTTTCCAAACATTTCAGTCACATTATGTCACAAACGTGAAATGAGTTCAGTTTTCTCAGATGTCATTTGCTAAATGTAAACTTTCTGCCAGCTTCAAACAGTTTAGATTAGACAGTAAATATCTGATTATGTGACTTCTAGAAAACTGACCTCATGTCCATCTTTCAAACTTGTGCAGCTGCATTTAATGGTAACCAGTTTGTATGTGTTTGGTCGTTTCTATCACAGTTTCAGCCGTCAATAACATGGTCTGTGGGTTTAGTTGAGTTCTGGTTTGGACTCTTTTGGTTTCTTGATCAGACGTTTTGTTTTGTTGTTTAGTTTGATGAAGGTTTTTTCTTGTTTCAGTGTTTCGGTGCCAGGAAATTGTTATCTGATGTAAATATAGAAAGTTCATACCTGCTGCTTGTTTCATGGCAGCTGTACATGAATGTGTTAAAGTTGACACATAAAAAGCAGGAAATGGTGGAAGTGACTTTACTGACTGAATATTCTCTGATATTCTGACAGAATTCTGGTCAAAAGGTTTTTAGTTTAGATTAAGATGCATAATCGGCCAAATATTTAATAGATTATAAATCATAATGATTGTGATTGAATGTTGTCATATTTAGGATCAGGTCAGAAGTCAGAAAATATGTTTGTGATGTTATAGCTGATCTAAAATAACTAGATGTCATTTATATCATAATGTTTGATTATTATTGTAAGAGGACAGAATAAAGCTCAAACATGTCAGAGTAACGTTTCTGTAACTAATATTTATCATTTATGTGTCCTAAACTTTCCTTTTCTTCTGCTTTCTGTCATGTACAGTTTATATTTCTAAAGTCGTTTTCAAACATGTTTTCCTCCCGATTCTAAATAAAAACTTGTGACATTGTGTGAAATGTAAATAGAAACAGGATGCAGTGATTTGTAGATCATCTTGCTGTGCAGTTTATCTAAAGCAGGTTTATTTTCAGAGCTTGTGATGAATCAAATGTCATCACCTTGGATGGAAACAGAAGTTATGCAGCAGAGATGGTCCACAGCAGTTTAAGGCTCATCAAGAGATGAAAAGGGACTTTATGACAACGCTTTTTCTCTCAAAGTTTCTACATTCCAGAGATATTTATATAAAACCTTCACAAAATGAACTTTTTTCTCTTTCCTGTGTCACCATAAGCATTGCAGATGTCATGGAAAGCCTGAATGAAAGAGAGGATAAAACCAACATCTTCAACATTTGTGTTACGAGGGATCAAATACTAGAAAGGAGCATGAAACAATGGCAGCGTCAGAAAAAACCTTCTCCCCTTCATCCCCTCAGAGTTTCTTTTACTGGAGATAATCTGAGGAAGGAACTTTTAACTGGGATGTTTTTCTTCTTAATAGCAGAACTTATGTTTTGTTATGTCATTAGTAGCTTGTTAACCTTTATCTTGTATGTAAGCATCTTATTATTTCCTGTTTATTCATTCTAATCTATAATTTCCCACATTTTATACATTCCTGCTTAATGTTGGCTAAGAATTTCCTAAATGGTTGCGTTCATATTTACTAAGATCATTTGATCAAAAGTAGGATAATTTGTTCTGAATTATCTTAAATAAAACATTTTCCATTTATTTTACTTTCAGTAGAAATCAAATGTCAGATTTTTGTGTAATTAATTATTTTTATGAGCTTGCAGGACAGTTGGAGAGGTATTTGCTGTGGTGTTATTTAATTTGGTACAAAAGTTGTGTTCAGTGTCTGAGTACAGTCCCCAATATATTTTGAAAGTGTATCATACAGGATCTTTACTAACAATGTGTTTTTCCAGAATGTAGATAGGACCAGACCTTTGAAGAAAAGAGGCAGAATAATCCTCTAAGGTCTGCTGAGACAAAGACAGTCTACCCTTTGTTCTCTAGACAGGAAATAGATGGTGTTTTTATGTTGATCCAACAACTGGATTTATTGTCTGAGTTCAGTCCTCAGACAGTGAATCACATGTGGCGTGTTGTGAGGTTGTGGATCTCTCAAATGACATGGATGAGCAGACAAGGAAGACTTTATCCTTAGTTAGGAGGATCATTTCTAACCTGGTTTGTTGTCCTGTGAGTGATGTGCTTGTTTGCTCTGTTTCAGACTGAAGATCTACAGGAATTACCAGATAACGGACCTGCCTTGGACATTTTCCTGGAAAAACCCTCAGATGACTCCTAGAAGTGACTTGTCCATGACAGTAAGTCTTTTTCAGAAGTGCAGTTCTAGTTAAACACACAAGCTCCCAAACAGAAAATAATAACTAATATTTATATTGTTAATAATAATGTTTGACAGTAACACCTTTAATTATAATAAAGAAGCAAATAACAAAATTAAATCTAAAATTTAAAGAGAGATAAAATTAGTTTGTAGTAAAATATTGGACCTGTAAAAAGTAGAGACACATTTTTATGGAAACAAAATCAGAGTTTTCTTATAAATTCTTCACTATGCAAAGATTAGTGACAGAGCCATAGGGTGAACCAAAATGAACCATGTTGAGCTTCAGGGGCCATAAAGACTGTAGGAAATTTGTTTCAGTGATCAACTGTCAGTCTTATAAGTATTTTTCTAAAGCATGAATATTTTTACTGGAAACATAGTTTTTCCCAACAATACAGTAAAATTCAAGTTCAGATCTATCACGCCTACGGAAAAGGGGTTGTCCAATGGCAATCCCTTAACATGGGCCCTAGGAGGGGTTTGAATAAATTTTACAATTTTGCTCTGACTTTAATTATTCCAAAGTCCGCCTTCGCGCCCCTGGTACTCCAAAAAGAACTTTGAAAAATGACTGAACCATCATGTCATCCTGCAAAGTGAATTTTTTAAACTGATGTTTCAAGCTCCAGTAAATGACAGGAAGATGTTTGAATGATGGATGAGACTTCTTTGGAATGGGCTGGGCTTTTGGGTGACAAAACTCACACTTTATATGGGAAAGTTTTACCCTCACCACAGCGCAGTAGAGTGAGATTTCGGTATTTGCAGCACTAATACTACACAATACCCGGACTTCACCCTCAGCACAGTGCAGCCAGGTGAGATTTGGGTATCTGGAGCAAGAATGCTGCCTCATAACCAGACTTTGTCCTCTAGCCGTCCCTGGCTTCCAGTGTTAAGGGATTGTCACTGGACAACCTTGCGGTGGACAAATGGACAGAGCTGATACTGATGGCAATCAACTGGTTGGCGACCACTGTCTTAAGCTGGATTTATACTCGTCTGGTGTCTACGTAAGATTACATCTGCGTAACCATCTGTGTAGCAGGGTGTACGTTAGGTGTACAAGAGGTGCTCGTCAAGCCTCCACAGACACACTCGGTGTTTGTGGCGATGACGCCGTAACCGCCCTCACGCAGAAGCCTCACAAGTGTAAAGGGTGTAATCTTTTACAATGAAACTCTGGCAGCTTCCAACTCAGCAGTTACTATGAGCTTGTTCCAAATTGTATAGTTTACCTTTGGTAGTGGATGTGAAGCTTTTGGGCCTACAGAGCATTCCTTGTTAGTATAGTGACCAGTATCTCCGCCTCTCATGCAGAAGACCAGTTTGATTCCCTGACGGGGAGCTTTTGTTGTTTATTTGAGCCATAGTCTCTTACCACTGAACCCTTTTTCAGACACACAAACACACACAGCACTGGGCAATGTCTTCACAGTGTGTTGAGAACAACTGTAGTTTGCCAAACAACTGTTATGGTTCAGATGCCTTTTCAGAATCAAAATGCTCTATACTGGAAACTGGATACACCTCATACAAATCAGGTCATGGTGAAGACTCATTTTTTTTTGTCCTGTTTATGGTTGTTGATGGGATGTAACTGGATAATGGATGGTAGTGATAAAATGCTGCAAAACTATTAATGTTTAGCAAGGTTTTTGGAACATCTTCAGTGTGTGGGAGTAGCAATGTAAGATGCCCTCAGCTCACCTAGTTTTTGCTGGTTATTTAGTGTGGTTGTGTCTGTATCAAATCATAATCTGGTGCACCTGTAAATACGCTGTAAAGACAGTCTCACTGCTGTAGATATCCTCCAATGAAGTAATTAGTTTAAGGTACCTGACCAAGTATTACATGGCGAGTTGGAATAGCCTATTTTAAAACCATGTGCTTTCCTGCACTGTGCCATGACATTTTCATGTTGTGCTGATAAACATGTGAAACTGGTAGATGATTAACCTAGTAGAAGTAGTCTGTCAGGGTGTGATTTGAACCCACAGACCCTTTAAAAGACCAGAATTCCCTGTTTTATGAAAGGAAACAACCCTTGAGTTTGGCGTCTTAGACCGTTCAGCCTGAGTAGAATCTGACATGCAACTTGGACATTCCTGGTGTTGAAAAACTTGTAAATCCTGACAAGGAGTAAAGCGTAAAACATGACTGCAATAAAAATACAGTTGTCACAGAAGGTCATGAAGATGCATTAAATGGCTGTTGGAAAAGCTTTTGTCACTTGATTCTTTCCATGAGATTTTGTTGCCCCTGGATCTGAAACGTTCACACTTCATTAGCGCCTGATTTTCTGCTCTGCTGTTTCACAAAATGCGCAAAAAGTCTTTTATAAATAAAGTTTTCCTGTCCTTTGACTCACATGAAAAAGGTTTCTAGGACCTCCTTCTTCCACCTACTTTATATTCCCAAGATGAGGAGCATCCTGTCTAAGAGTCATGCAGGAAAACTAGTCCATGGATTACAGATTCCCCATTATTGTTCTGTCCCAGAAATGCTCTGAAAGTCTCCATCTGATATAAAAGTTTGGCTTCAGGAAGCACAGCTTTCAGTTATCGGACCCTCTCTGTGGAACCGGCTCCCAGTTTAACTTCAGGTATCAGACCCCCTCTCCACCTTCAGATTATCTTCTAACTTTCCTTCCTTCCTGATAAACCTTATAGCAGGTCTGGTTTGGTGACCCTGATCCATCCCTCTAGTCCTGCTGCTCTATGCCGAGGCTGCTGGGGGACGTCCCATGATGCACTGGGCTCCTCTCTGCTCCCTTTACTCTCCACGTAGAAACATCGGACATTGACAAGGATTATACCACTTTTAAAGGTCTGACATGGGCTTTGCTTTAAACTGGTTTTGGTCCTGCTTGTGGGTCTGTTTCCAGTTGTTCTGAGCTTGGTTTTGGGTCAGTTCGGAGGAGAATTGAACTAGTTTTCGACTTGGTCTGAAGCTGGTTTTCAGCTTTGGGTGGTGTAGTTATAGAGAGGTCTTAATTATGTTTTGGAAAAGTTTTGTAAGGATTTAACTGGTTTAAAGCTAATCTGGGTTTGAAATGGATTTTCGGTGGTTTTGTGATATTTTCTTAAACAGGTTTCAGACTGACGACCCTGAATTGGATTAAGACATATAGAAAATGATGAAATGAGACTTCAGACTGGTTTAACGGTGGTTTGTGACTAGATGCTGAACCAGTCTTGCGTGTGGGCTTTACAGCCTTTCAGTTAATGATTTAAAACAATGATTTGGAACAAACTCTAACATCTGAGAATTAAAAATTATCAGTGGCTGCTCATTAGACAGAAACTTCAACTACTTTTTATAGTGTTGTCAGATTATTTTTTATTTTTAATCAAAGAGCAACCGTGAGTTACAGCTGAGATGACCCTCCTAAGGAAAAAGCAACCTGGGTGAGTGATACAGAAAATAATGTAGCAAAGTACAGATGATTTTTACTGGTTTAACACAAGTAACAACCAGGAAAACATTTACACTGAAGAAGCTCTACAGTAAGGATTCATTGTTGTATTACCTCTGACACTTTTGTTTTCTATCTAACTGATTCTTGGCCAAGTTACCAAAAATGTAAACCAATATTAATCTTAAGTTCCTTTAGAAAACTCTGACTTAAAAGATGCATTTTCCTTTTACTGTTTTAAAGACAACATATTGTAAATGTTTGATATTTGACCTGAAGACATTAATGTAACACATTAGTGTCCAGTTTTCACTCTGCTTTTAATTTTGTAATTATTAATGAAAATAACCAAACAAGCTCACAATGTGTTGCTATATGTTGAACTTATAGATCTGCTATTTTCTTGTGTGACATTTTTGTATGATGTAGTAGGAAATCAGTTCATGAAAAAAGTTGAAATATAGAAATAAAAGGTTTCTGCCCAACAGCAGTTAAGTAAAGCACGGCAGCATTTCATCCCTGTTGATGGAAAAGTCTCAGCTAAAGCTGGTAAAGGATCTGGTTATTATGTAAAAGCATTAAGGTTAACTTGTTTTATGAATTGCAGTACTTGTTATAACCTGTCAAGCTTGATTCCACTTTTTAATATGTATTATTGATGTGAATTATATTGTTAAAAAGAACCAATACTTTATTTTATATAAATAAAACTAGACTAAAATCTTTTAAAGTTTTCGTCAACTAAAACTATCAAACTTAGAAATGACTAAAACTAATAAGCATTTTCGCCCTTGTTGTGTTATATGTTCTTCTGTGGGTTCTGATACCTCAAAGAAAGACGGAGATCGGACTTACTGTTAACTGTTTATTCTCTAGCCTTTTCCGGCTCACTTCCTGTGTAACTCCCAAACAGGTCCGTGGTACAACACATAGTTTCTCACTAACATTCCATTACACAACACCTCCCCCTTAAGTAAGATCTTCCCATTTTCTCTCTGTGATAAACTCTTAAATGTATAAACATATCAATCCTCTAACACCTGGAACCTGAGTGTCATCTTACTCTGATTATTGCATACATCCACTCTAACTAATAGAACACATCTCCACATTTCTTCCTCCTTTTTTTTCTTTTTTTTTTTCTCTTTTTTTTTTTTCCAGTCCCAAAAGAGTCTTATAAATCCAGACGTCTGGGAGGGCGTGAGACTCTTCCTGATGCTGTAATGTATGTGTTGGGTGCATCTTTATCTGTATGTGTGTGTTTTTCTGTTTCTGTAGTGGTGCGTGCAGGTGAGCCCGTATCTCCTGGCTCTGGGGTGCCCTCCGGTCCATTGGTTATGTCCAGTGTAGGTGTCTGTGTGTTGTGAACTGGGCGCATGTGTGTGCGATTACGCCTAACTGAGCCTTCATCAGTGTTGATGATGTAGGATCTGGGTGTTGGCGCTTTCTGTACAACTGTCCCATGCTTGTTTTCTTTGGGCAACCACACTTCTTGCCCTGGCTGCAGCTGTGGCAAGACTCGAACTCTGTGGCGTTGGTTGTACTGGCGCTGCTGGTTCTCTTTCGCACGCCTTTCCTCGATCCGGAACCGCCTGATGTTTGGCCACCAGGGGCGAAATGCAGCTGGAATCTGGGGAACGCCTGTGCGAATCTGCCTCCCCATTAGGAGCTGCGCTGGAGAGTAACCACTCTCCAGGGGTGTGGCTCGGTACGTTTGCAGCGCCGCTGCCTTGTCGCCTTTCCCTTTCCACAGCCCTTTGACTGTGGCAACAGCCCGCTCTGCCTCGCCGTTGGCCTGTGGATATCTGGGGCTGCTGGTGACGTGAGCAAATCCATATGCTTTGGCAAAGGAGTGGAACACTGAACCACTGTACTGCGGTCCATTGTCGGACATGACAGTCTCTGGTGTCCCATGGCGAGTGAAGACTTCCTTTAAAGCAGCCACTACTGTCTCAGCCGTGGCTACTCTGAGGTGTGCTACTTCTATGTAACGTGAAAAATAGTCCACGACCAGCAGGTAAGTGCTGTTTTCCCAACAGAACAGGTCGGTGCCGACGCGTTGCCAGGGTCTATCTTGCACTGCTGTCGTCAGCAGCGGCTCTCTCTGTTCTGCACGATGCTGTGAGCAGATGTTGCAGTTCTCCACCATCTGTTTGATGTGGACCGACAGTCCTGGCCACCAGACTGACTGGCGGGCCCTAGCTCGGCATTTAACGATCCCTTGGTGCCCACTGTGCAGCTGCTGCAATATCTCCCCCCTCAACTCACCCGGGATGACGATGCGTTGGCCTCGAAGGAGCAGCTGTCCATTCAAGGTGAGGCTATCTTTTTCAGACCAGAATGGAGCCAGCTCGAGGGGTAGTGCATGTCTCTCTGGCCACTGTGACTCGCAGTATCGGATCAGCTGTGCACAAATTAGATCGCTTTTCTGCTTTGCTGCTATCTCTCTCAGCCGCTGTTCTGTGGCAGGGAGGCTCTGAGTGACGGCGTCCAGGAACACTTTAACCTCGGCCTCTTTCTCCTTTTCCTCCGCCGTAAAGGTGTGTTGGATTGGGGCCCTGGATAAAGTGTCTGCTGTTATCAGGCTCTTCCCTGGCACGTGCACGATGTCAAATGAGAATCTTAGCAATCTCAGTCTGAAGCGCAGCACTCTTGGTGGGAGTTCGTCAAGAGCCTTGGTGCTTAGCAATGGCACTAGGGGCTTGTGGTCAGTCTCCAACCTGAATTTCAGACCCAGCAGGTAGGAGAACAGACGCTCGCATGCCCACGTAGCTGCCAGAGCTTCCTTCTCAATCTGAGCGTAGTGTCTTTCCGTGTCTGACATGCCTCGAGATATAAAGATGATTGGCTTCCACGCTCCATCTGGCTGCTGCTGGGTGAGGACGCCCCCCAGGCCAAAGGATGAGGCGTCTGCTGACACGCACGTCTCTGCAGCTGGTGAATAGGCCCCCAGCACCTGTGTGGAGCTGAGTTCTGACTTAAGTCTCTGAAAAGCCTCTTTCTGTGGTGCTCCCCAGCACCATTCGTTCTTTCCACACAGCAAATCTTTAATTGGGCGAGTGTATGACGCGAGGTGTGGCAGAAACTTGCTGAGGTAGTTCGCCATGCCCATCAGTCTTTTCACCCCCTCGACGTCAGTTGGTGCAGGCATGTCTTGTATGGCTTTGATTTTGTCAGGGTCAGGTGTCCTCTCGTTTCGGTACACTTGCGTACTATCCCACTTCTGACACCATGTTGTGTTATATGTTCTTCTGTGGGTTCTGATACCTCAAAGAAAGACGGAGATCGGACTTACTGTTAACTGTTTATTCTCTAGCCTTTTCCGGCTCACTTCCTGTGTAACTCCCAAACAGGTCCGTGGTACAACACATAGTTTCTCACTAACATTCCATTACACAACAGTCCTGAAGACTAAAACTAAGACTAAAACTGAGATGCCTGCCAAAAACAACGCTGTGCACCAGTGCACAAAGCAAGGTCCATAAGGACATGGATGAGCGAGTTTGGTTGGATGAACTTGATTCGCCTGCACAACCTGATAGAACACCTTTGGGATGAAGTGGAGCAGAGGCTGAGAGCCAGGCCTTCTGGTCCAACATCAGTGTCCAACCTCACAAATGTGCTTCTGGAGGAACGGAGTAGCTGCCCACCTTTTATTCATGAATGGTTCAGTTAAAATACAGAACTATGGAATAATGAATGAAGCCATGAAGTCAGTTTCTCCTTCACCTCCACTCCTCTTCATCCCACAGGAGGTCTGGACTGATGCTCAGCTGCTTCCTGCTCTGGATGTCTCTGCAGCCAGATTCCCCGTAATCATGTGTCAGCAGTCATCCTGCGGCGTTTCATTGGTTGTGCAGTTCTGGAGTTTACTTTCCTGGCCAGGAAGCCCGGATGTGGCAGCCTGCACATCACCACCGATGCCTGCTGGGGGCGCTGTGAGACCTGGGAGGTGAGGAGAAGGGAGGCATTTGCTCTGCTGACCTCAGCACCCTCTGCAGGACCCTCCAGTCACGACCAGTACTGTTCCCGTACCACTGGGTGATGTTACCAGTCAGAACACTCTCCACCACTCCAGTGTAGAACATCCTCATGATTTTCAGACTCTGAACTTCCTCAGTTGTCTGAGATGAAAAAGGCGCTGCCTCGTCTTCTTCACCTGGCTGTCTATGTGCAGAGTCCAGGAAAGATCCTCGGTGATGTGCACACCCACCACTTGAAACTGCACACCCTCTCCACCAGAGTCCCACTAATCCTCAGAGAGGTGTAGTTCCTCTGCTTTCTCCAGCTCCCCTGTATACGCCCGCTCATCATTGTTGTTGATGCAACCAACCACCACAGCGTCGTCCGTGAACTTTCCTATGGTGATGGAGCTGTCCATGGCTACACAGTCATGAGTGTACGGGGAAAAGAGCAGAGGGCTGAGGACACTGAGGGAGCTTGGAGTGGAGTGTGGTGGGGACTATAGTGTTGAAAGCTGAACTAAAGTCAATGAACAACATCCTTACATAGTCCCCTGTGTCCCGTTGTCCAGGTGGGTGAGGGTGGTGTGCGGTTCCTGGGACACCGTCCGTGGATCTGTTTGGCTGATAAGTGAACTGAAGTGGGTCCAGAGACTCAGGGAGGGAGGCACAGTTTAGCTTCAAGATTTAAATTTTTGCTTCCTCTTAGAATTGAATTCAGAATAAACTCTCTTAAAACAGCAACAAAATAAGATGAACTACATACAGGAATAAATTAACAGTGACTTTGCTGGTGGGCCAGAAATTCCCATGAAAAAATGATCTGATAAGAAAATGAAGGTTAGTCATGTAACTGGTCACTAAAACAAGCGGAACAAAATAATCCATAAAATGTTAAATGTGCAATAAAGTGGATTCATTTCCATTTGAAGGAAAACGGTTTTATCTGGTTTCCAGTTTGGAATTACCAAGTAAACCAATATGCATCAAAGGGAAACCAGAAAATGTGGAGAGAACCCACACAGGCACATGGAGATCATGGAAACTACACAGAAAAGTTCCAGCTAAGGTCCCAGAATCAGGAGACAAAAGAGTAAAACATTTAGTTTAACTGAGGTGAGGTCAGTGTTTTATACTCAGTGGTGGCTGCTGGTTTCCTGAGTCCTTCTCTGCTTCTGATCCTTGTAGGAGGCATCGTTGCATGATTGCACTCATCATTAAACACAACTCATTCCTGATATCTTTCTCTCTCACTAACATGCATGCTTAAACAGTCGCTGTGTTGTCCTGCAGCTTTACTCACCGATACCTACAGTCATGTTTTTCTCAGTTTGTCTTCCTCTAGGTGCTCCTGATGATTCTCTGCTTTGTTTTCTTACACAGGCTGTAGGATGTTTTCTGTTAAGTTTCTTTTCAGGTGTATCAGCTGATTGTCTGGTTTTTGTCTTTGGCTTTTGGTTGTTTAGTTGTTGTTTTCTATCTGGTGCATCTTTGTCTCCTTCTTCTCTTCAATCTCTACTTTTGTCTTCTGTTCACTCTCCCTCTTCAAAAGATGTTATTTTTATTCCCAGAAACCGGTCCTTGAGCCTCCGTTCATCGAGTCCTACCAGCAGGTTTGTACCTACAACACGACTCGTCTGGTCACTGTCAAACTACCCGACTGCCAGCCCCATGTGGACCCCACCTACACCCATCCTGTGGCCCTGAGATGTGACTGTGGGGTCTGTCTGACAAGCACCACTGAATGCATAACATCTGTGTGAAGAGAGGGTACATTTAGCTTTATTTACTATTTACCACAATTTAGAGTCATGTCCTTGTTTGGCTCAGTACCAGCCAAATAAATCAGTTTAAAGACACGTGTCTTCAGAAAGTTGAATTTCATATCTTTTATAAATGAAATAAATCAGATTCCTTATCTTTCTGATTATCTCAGAAAGTGAAACAAGGGGAAAACAGTTATCTGTCCATTTCACATTTATTATTATGGCTCTGAACATTTTAATTCAAATATCAGTGTATGAAAAGTATTAAAATGGGACTTTTCCATAACAAATTAATTTGTTTTAAATTTAGATGGAGGTCATGTTATGTAATTTATGATCATTGTCCCTGCGATGTTCTCTGTGTAATCTTAATCTGTAGAGTTTATATGCTGAATGTGCAGTTGTGAGACTTCATTAAACTTGCTTCACTTCACAGTTTTAAAGATCTAACCACCTTTGTTTGTATGATTTCTTTATAAATAAAGCAAAAACTGAGCATTTTAAATGTTGCAGCATTAATCAGTTTTTCCCCCGAGTGCTTGAAATGATCACTATTTAGGAGGAAAAGGTTGATGTAATCCACCACGTAGTCACATGATTCTGAGGAGCTGCAGAACTGAGAGGGAACCAGAACTACAGGAAAGTGCATCAGTCCTTCCTGTGATAAAAGATCAACCAAAAAAGTAGTTTCTTAACATCTGAGTTACTTTCAGTTAAAAAGACAACACAAACTCTTTACTAAGAAACTTTTCTTTCTAATGTGTTTTTCATGAGCATCTATGTGGCTGAAAAAGTTTAGTGCATCCCAGCTTTTTTTTTTATTAACATTTTGATGTAACATTATAGACGTTACGACCTTTAGAAAAATGTTATTTGGGGGAGGTGGGGGAGTGCACTGTAGGCTCATGTGCCAGAGTTTAAGTTTTAATCTTTAATGGTATTTTTTCACCATGGTATTACTTTTACTTTTATACTTTAAGTAATTTTAAACCAGTACTTTTACACTTTTACTTAGGTAAAAACTTTGAGTTGATACTTCTACTTCTACAGAAGTCTTTTTAAACCTGAGTAATGAATGTGCGTAACACCGGAGCAGGAGAAATCCTCCATCTGCTCCTGACTGGAGCAACATGCTTCCATCTTCACCTGCTGAGAGACTTTAGGAAACTCTTATTTTTGTCATATTTTCAGCTGGTGTTTTCCGACGAATGCACTTCGTCCAAAAAGTGTTATTATGTGTGTTTGGGAAGTTACAGCTTTTATATGTGAGTCTTAATCATCCTGCAGACTGGATTTTCCAAGATCCAGTAAGTGGCTGGACGATCTGTGAGTGATGAAAGAGACTTCTTTAAAAGGGCTATGGGCTGTGCTTTACAGGGACGTATGAGTGACCAAAATCCCACTGTATATAAAGTTAGAGCTTTTTTTATGAGAGGCTGGAGACCAAGCAGACATCCAGCCTGCTTCTGCATGGCTGCTGCAGGCCCACCCAACCACCAGCTTCTCTCCATGTCTGCTGGAGACCCAGCAGAACTCCAGTGGCTCTCCATGCCTGTGTGTGCCTGCTGCAGGCCCATCTGGCCCCCAGTTTCACCCCCAGTAACAGCCGGGACCCTACTCGGCCACCAGCACACCTTCAGCAGCTCCTGCATACCTGCAGGAACACCAGCACACATCCATCAACCACTGAATCCCTGTTAGACCACCAGCCTGCTTCAACCCTGCCAGACCTTGAGTACACCTTTGGCCCAGTGCATCCCTGCTGGACATACCAACCCCTTGCTGCTCCTACTGATTTAAATCTGAGCATTCAGCAACAAATATAAAGACATGTGGTTCACATTTCGAAGGCTGAGCGTAGAGGAGGCCACCAGGCTCTCTCCGAGGAGGCGGGGAGGGGAGCAGGGCAAGAGCCTTGAGGAAGAGAGGGAGATGCCCGGTCAAAGCTCCGTCCAGCATGGACTAAAACAGCACTGACAGTCCAGAAACAATTCCAAATTAAAGCTGCAAGCAGCGATGAAGGCCCTCGCACCTCTGGCGCCGCTCTGGCCTATTGCACCGCCCCCTCGGCCTGCAACCTCCCTCCCCAAGCAAGCTCGCTCTGGCTGGCAGCCGTACGCTCAGTCGTCCCCATGTTTCTGCCTCTTGTGATCATTGTCTCTCTCTGACTATCATCTCATACATCAATGGGCCTAATAATGACATCAGAAGTGGTCATGACCTTGTTCTGACCAATAGTGTGAAACAAATCCAAACAAAATCATGCTTTTAAGATCTGCAGATATCAACATGGCCAGTAGGTGGAGCTATAGTGTTTGATCTTGTACTAACATGTTGAGGTTGGGACTTTAATGACAACTGCCAAGTATCACGTCATTGGGTCAACCGAGTCCAGAGTTATAGCCACTTCCTGTTTGATGGCGAGGGACAGAAACCTCACAGGCAGCCATTTTATTCATGATGGTGTAAGCAGTTTGTTATATTGTGAGTCATGTGTTCATCAAGGATAATATTGATGAGTTTGAGTAGGTGTGTAGGGTTTTCAATGGGAAAAAAGGGGTACTTCCTGTTTCCAGGGGGCGGGGCTATGGCGTTGAAAACATCAGGACATGAAGAGGCTTTTTGGTTTGTACTGGCATGTTATATAAATATGCCACATTTCATGAATGTCAGTCAAAGCAGTGGTTGGAGCTGATAGAATAAATAATTATAGGGGGCGCTATAGAGCCACATAACCAGCATATGTCTATTTAAATCAGTTCCAGGCCTGACCACTGTCCTTCCTGCCGAGTTTGGTGGAGATCGGGAGTACTATGGGTCAGTTGCAAATACTTCCTGTTTCATGGCGATGAACGCCATTCGCCATGGTTTTGCTTGAGGAAGGAACTTGAGGATTGTTTTCGGTAGTATCACGAAAGAGTTTGACCTGATCTGAAGCACTTTTGAGTGTGTGGAGTTCATTCCTGAGGAGAGGGACCCCAGTGTCTGAAAAAGACACTTCCTGTTGAAAGTGGGCGGGGCTTAGACCAAGACCAGAAGTAGTTCAATGTATCTGTTCAGGAACAGACCCTGAGTAATTACTGTGAGTGTGATGGTGATTGGATGAAAATTGAGGGATTTATACTGATTAATGATGTCATGGCGTTTTATCCAAGTTTGTCATGACGCCACCGTCTGGCCATGCAGCGTTGAGCAATGTGCAGGTGACAACATCTGGACATGTAGATGTGGTCAGCATGGAAATGACATCAAACGGGGCCATTTTGGTCAAGATAGGTTGTTTTATATGTAAGTTATGTCAGTTTCGTCTCTCATGGCGAGATATCAAAGTTTGAGGCCACGCCCCCGCCATGCCCTTTCTCCTTTGAGAAAGTTTTGCATAACTTTTGATCACACATGCCTCTGGAAGCTTCAGAGTGATTTTCAGGTAAATACGATAAAATCTGTAGGAGGAGTTCGTTCAAATGCAATGGCAAGAAACAGGCCAAAATGACCCTGAAAATGACACGTTTTACAAAATGGCCGACTTCCTGTTGAAATTAGCCTAGAGGTGTAATGGACAATTTTGTACATCCTGGCATGGTAAATCAATGTGGTGAATTTAATTCATGTCGGTCCATGTAGTGGGCGGGGCTGGTTGATAGAAATATTGTAGGGGGCGCTATAGAGCCACTATGTCACTATTCCAGCATATGTCAATTTGGCTCAGTTCCACATCTGACTCCGATCCTTCCTGCCGAGTTTGGTGGAGATCGAGGGTACACCGGGTGAGTTACAAGTACTTCCTGTTTGGTGGCGTCGGACCAATATTCGCCATGGTAACGTTTGGCGAAGGAACTTGAGATTTTTATTGTGGTATCATGAAAGGGTTTGACCTGTTGTGAAGCACTTTCAAGTGTCTGGGCTTCATGCCTAAGGAGCAGGACCCCGGCAACTGAAAAAAAGC
Source organism: Melanotaenia boesemani (assembly GCF_017639745.1). Classification (NCBI taxonomy): domain Eukaryota; kingdom Metazoa; phylum Chordata; class Actinopteri; order Atheriniformes; family Melanotaeniidae; genus Melanotaenia; species Melanotaenia boesemani. Next base: position 2,581,166 of record NC_055705.1, on the reverse strand, counting down.
ACTTCCTGTTGAAAGTGGGCGGGGCTTAGGGCTAGACCGGAAGTGGTGATATGGGTCTGTTCGGGACCAGACCATGACTAAACCCTGTGAGTTTGATGGTGATTGGGTGAAAAATGAGGGAGTTATACTTGTTTATGATGTCATGGCGTCTTATCGAACTTCGCCATGGCGCCACGGTCTCGCCTTGCAGCGTAGAGCAACAGTCTTCACCAGATATCATCACCAACTTGTTTACAGGTGTCTGATCCAGTTTCACCTCAGTTGTGTTGAAAATGTCAGAGAAGTGGGTCTTCGAGTAAAAAACATGACTTCCTGTCGCCAGGGGGCGTGGCCTATTCATAATCCAATAATGACCACGTAGATGTCTTGAGGATGGGACTAGTATCAGACATGGCCATTTTGGTTCAGAAATGTTGTTTTATGTGGGAGTTATAACAATTTCGTCTTTCATGGCGAGACTTCAAAGTTTGAGGCCACGCCCCCTGTATGCCGTTACTCCTTTGAGAAAGTTTTGCATAACTTTTGATCACACATGCCTTCTGAACATCCTGAGCCATTTTGGTGTCAATCCGATAATATCTCTAGGAGGAGTTCGTTCAAATGCGAGGTCAGTAAAACGCCAAAATCGCGACTTTGACCCAAAATGGCCGACTTCCTGTTTTTTTTAGAGCAGTTCTCCAAGAGAATTTTTTGTTCGCCCGAGCATTTCGAACAATTGTAGCAAATTTCATGAAGATTGACGACATGCAGTGGCGGGGCACCATAAATAGGTGGCGCTCTCGTGCAATTTTCCCCGAACAGTCCCGAGCACCCTCCCATATGTAAATTTTCACATTCCAATGGGGGGGTAGGCAAAATTTGCTGAGTTTTGGAGCATGTTCAGGCCCCCAAAAATGCAATCCATTCGGCGGAAGAAAAATAAGAATAAGAAAAAGAAAAAACGCTTGCATTACAATAGGCCTTCGCACCGCCTTCGGTGCTCGGGCCTAATGAAGGAATTTTTAAACACAAAGAAGTTTCTCAAGACTGCATGTTGCTCATGGATCTATTGTCTGACCCAGAGTGCAGTCGTGACTGGTTCTGGCCTGTATAGCAGCAGCCACTCTCCATCTTCCTGGTACTGCTACCACCACCGGACCGTACCGGCTTACTTTCACCCCGTTTATTGTTCATTTGAAAAGTAGAAAAACTAGCGGTTCATGGTTCACACCGTCAATATTTACTTCAAAGTTTTGTGTTTAGCAGGACCTTCTCTAACACAGTAGCTGCTGGTGGTTGACAGGGTTTATACTTCACATATGCAGGGGTGGGTCTAGAAAAGTTCTGATGGGGGCCAGGCAGGAACACTTATAAATGTTCATATTTTTTATGAAATATTGAACTGATCATTACAACTAAAGCGATCATCTAATGTAAACAAGTGGAGAAAAACTTGTATAAAAAGTATTTTCTTTGGGTGATGCTGCTGTAGGACTTTTATCACTGCTGCACAAACACACTTCAATGATAAAAGAAAAACATGTTTTTATTCAGATCATCAGTTTTATCAGAGTTTCTTCACCAATGTTGGCTGTTTAACTTCAGTCGTCACATCTGCTGGTTTTATGACAGATATTATCACCATGGAGACGGTTGGTGAGACGATGATGCATGAATTCTAAATGATGATATAGATCATGGTAAAAATGATTAAGAACAACAGATAAAAGAACTTTACATGCTGCATTTACTGACCATTGTACATCTGACAGTTATCCAAGGGAAGGTCAGTCAACAGTAAATATCTGTAGCATTGGTTCTTTTTGTTGATGTAAAACAGTAAAAACAGGAAGATTTCAGGCATATAAAAACTCCTGAATGGTGATTAATCATGAGCAATTTGGAAGCTGTTATTAATCTGATTAAATATTTTAATCATTTGACAGCCCTAATTTTACTTTAATTTTATATTTTATTTTATTTTATTTTATTTTATTTTATTTTATTTTATTTTATTTTATATTGTAAAACTGCCTGAACTACTACAGATTTCTGCATGATATCTGGGGATCTGGACCCACTCTGAGGAGGACATTAACACTTCTCCAGGTATTTTTTCTGGACACAACCAAGTTTAAAGGACCAAATTTCTCACAACACAACCATTTAGACATTAAAGTCTACTTTAAGGAAAAAAGAACATAAAAAAACAGCTTTCATCCCAAGAACACCTTTGCTGGATTAGTTGAATCATAAGTATTAAGTTTCCACTGGATCTTCACACAAATGGAAGAATTTAAATATGCCGCCCAAACGCTGTTCTCCACCTTGTCCAGCAGGGGGCACTCTTGGACCTTCCTCAGGTCCTGTTTTAAAACATTTCTCCAGGTAAATCCCATCCAGGTCTCAGCTGCTCTCCCATTTATCACCACCTTCTCTCCACACAGTGAGGCTGGTGGGAAAAATCTAAAATACTTTTAATTCAGCAGAACTTCCAGAGGAGATTAAACACCCATCAACATCTGGTCCAGCACTTTGTGTTCCATGGCTGGGATGCAGTGCAGGCCTTAGTCCTGGACTGCAACCCACACTAGACTGATGCACAGAGGAGGGCTGAGAGGGACTGGGTTGGCAGGCTGGGAACCACCTTTCCTCATGGCCTGAACAAGAGGATGTTTCTCCGTCCTTGATCTGGTCCCCTCCCTGCAGTCCCTCCTCCCTCTACCTCACTTAATCACCTGACTTCCTGACATAACTCTAACTGATTAATATCCTACAGCAGCATCACCCAAAGTAAACACTTTTTTCAACTGATGTTCCAAGGTCCAGTAAATGACGAGAAGATCTGTGAGTGATGAATGAGACTTCTTTAGAAAGGTAATGGGCTGGGCATTTCGGGGACATATGCGTGACCAAATAACACTTTATATAAAGTAACAGCTTTTTAATGTGAGGCTGGAGGCCAAGCAGACATCCAGCCTGCTTACTTTGGCTTTTAACACTAGAGAGCAGGATCATTAGGCTATGTCTTTTAATTTTATTATATTTTTATCTGTTATTTTACTGTTTTAAACTGCTTGTTTTATTATGATTTGATGTTTTATTTGTTGTAATTTTATCTGTACAGCACTTTGGGTACCCTGGGGTATGAGAAGGTGCTATATAAATAAAGGTTGATTGATTGATTGATTGATTGATTGATTGATTGATTGATTGATTGATTGATTGATTGATTGATTGATTGTGCAGGGCTACTGCAGGTCCATCCAACCACCAGCTTCTCTATTTGTGTACTGGAGACCCAGCAGACCTCAAGTGGCTCTTCATGCTTATGGTTGGCTGCTGCAGTCCCATCTGACCTCCAGCTTGACCCCCCAGCAGCTCTCCGTGCGTGCTGGAGACCCAACAGAGCTCTAGCAGCTGTGCATGCTGCAGCCACACACAGGTCCAGTAGGGATCCAGCTGTTGCTGGAGATGAAACTGGGGATCAGATGGGCCTGCCGTAGCCATGCACAAGCAGGCTGGATGTCTGCTTGGCCTCCAGCCTCGCTTAAAAAAGCTGTATATAAAGTGTGATTTTGGTTACTGTCCCTGAAAAAAAACAGCTCAGAACCTTTCCAAAGAAGTCTCATTCATCACTGACAGATCTTCTTGTCGTTTACTGAATCTTGGAACATCAGTAGAAAAATCCAGTCTGCAGGATGATTAAGACTCAAATAAAAGAAATGTTGTAGCTTCTTAAATGGATAAAATGACACATTGTCAATACAAAACAGGGTTTCTGGAGAAATTTTTACATTGCTGGCCTTGCAAATGGACAAAATGACTCTTTGCTGACGGGTAAGGGAATTTTTTGCAAAAATATGAAAGATTTTTTATATTAGTGATGGTCAGAGGTACGTGCATGCTTACCTTTCCTGTAGGCTAGAGGGGGGAGGGATGCTCGCACAAATGCCCCCGGTGTATCTTTACACCCCCTTGGGGAGCCCATGCGAGGAAGGTGAAGTTTGTCCAAAAACCGTCCCAAGACCCATGTTCGTGGATTGCCTTTATTTCCATTGCAGTCTCTTCTGGAGGTGTGGGTTCAAATCCCACTTCTGACAACTTCAGTATGTATTGGTGCACATTTAAAATAAAAAAGATCCTCTCTTTGCAGAGTTCCAAGTACACTGAGGCCCATTTCTATAAGAAGCCATAGTCACGTCATGCGATCCATTACACATCTCCTAATCAGACTTTTTGTTTCATGGTTTTTTTCTGAACATTTTACCTCAAATGTGGCCCAGCTCGCTCCGTCGGTAGAGCATGAGACTCTAAATCTCAGGGTTGTGGGTTTGAGCCCCACGTTGGGTGTTGAAATTTTGATCATAAAGTGATGCTTGGTCAGGAACCTTCAGCTGATCGCTTCCTTGGAGAACATCTACAGCTACGAATCTTTACAGCGTGTTTACAGGTGCAACAGATTATGATTTGACATGGACACAACTACACCAAATAACCAGAAAAAACTAGGTGAGCTGAAGTCATCCTTTCCTTGCTGCTCTCACACACTGACGACTATACACAAGTCTTAATAAACATTAATAGTTTTGCAGCATTTTATCGCTCAGAGTTCTTTATTAACAAATAATAACATCAACAACTATAAACAGACTTCCAGGGGAAACAAAATCTCATGGAAAAAATGAAGTGACAAAAGCTTTTCTAATAGTCGTTTAAGTCATTCTTCTGTGACAACTGTATTTTTATTGCAGTCATGTTTAAGGCTTTACTCCTTGTCAGGTTTTAGAGGTTTTCAACATCAGGTATGTTGCATGTCAGATACGACTCAGGCTGAACGGCCTAAGACGCCAAACACAGCGGTTGTTTCCTTCTATAAAACAGGGAATTCTGGTCTCTAAAAGGAGCTGTGGGTTCAAATCCCACCCTGACAGACTCTCCTCCTACGAGGTTAATCATCTACTAGTTTTACATGTTTATCAGCAGAGTGGTCTCAAGCTAGGTACACAAAGATTATCGAGCTGTTGTGGACTGACTCTTAAGATTACTTTAGGATTACTGATGATTCATTTATTAAGTTTACTGTGGCTTTTATAGGCCTATGATTAGAAGTGTGCTGATGCTTTCTAAACACCAGCTATTTATTAAGTAACTAATAAATATTGGGTCTGTTATTGATTATTTTTGACTATTGTAGCGGTGGATTATTGGTCTGAGTGGATTATTGATCAGGATGGATGAACTCAGGTGAGTTAGTTTCCGTCTCTTTTACAACATTTAATAGAAAATTAGTTGTGACAGTAAAGTTTTCTAATTTGAGTATTATACTAGGTATAAAAACTAGATTTGTTGCTGTAATTTGTTGACTGTTTGAGCTGCATCAGTGTAATAAGTCATTTCCCTCCGTGCTCTATTGTTTCCTCTGTCTCTTCTACTTAATCTCTTTCCATCTGATAAGAGTGCCAGTAAAGTCAAACTGGTCTTGGGGAGGGTAAAGCTCTGAAATGAGCATCAGACTGGTGAGGTGTGTGTTACCCAGTCATAGTGATGGACAGCTGTGTGTAATAATGTGTAGTGAAGGTTTGCATCGGAGCCATAAATCTAAAAGGAGGGAGAGGACTTCCACTACAGATTCATCTCTCTCCTTCTCTCTAAGCTCTGAGCTTCCTCTGCTGTCGCAGCGTCGCTCCCGCTGGTAGACCAAACGTTGGCGATTTCCTGCCGTAAGACGATGCATTCATGGACAGCTGGTTTAAATGTAAATCTGGCCTCACATCGTCTGAAGAGAAAACAGAAGAAACGATCAGCGCTAGTAGCGGTGCTGGTGTCAGTGATGTGGTAGCGTTGGTGCCGGTAACGTTACCAAGCAGCCCAAATAAAAGTTTCAGGCTAACCGGCTCAGAATAAATCCGTGGCTTGAAAATAATGGTGGTGACATCAACCACACAATTTAATGTTCGCTGTTTTGCTGTTTCCATGGTGTTTCTAACACAGCAGCTGTAAAGAAAACAGAGGCGCTCTGTTTGAAGAGGAAATGAACAGGTTTCTTAAAACTTTATAACTTAATAGCACAAAACTACCGAGTCCGTCTGATGAGATCGATAGAAAAAAGTTATCATGTGATCACGCATTATTAGCGTGTGGAAGAGATCATTAACTTGAGGAAACGTATTAGTTAAACCCACAATTATCATTTCATGTGGTTGTATTTTAACGTTGAGAGTAATTATAGAAAATTAACTGAGCTAACTGGGTTGTTGAGGTGTTGTTGGGTGCCCACAATTTAAGGATGCGTGGCCCTAGTTTTTTTCTTTTTTTTCTATTGATGTCACCAAACGGTTTCGGTACTAAATGAACTGGCTAGTACAATTTTTACTCATCTGGTTAAATTAATGAAAAAGACGGAGCATCCTTCTGATAAAGCCAAAGTAAAATTAACAACATAGAGCCTTACTTTTCTTTCTTAAAGAAGGGACAACGTGTGGACATTAATTACAATGGCTCTGAATGTCCAAAGCCTTGGGGACCCTCTGTGCTCTTTGTGGGTCCCGGACCCCAGGTTGGAAACCACTGAGATGGCAGTGTTGACCGGAGAACCAGTAATCTCCTGGCCTTCTGTGACTTGTTTCTGTAAAACAGAGTCTAAGTAACTTGTATTAACAACCCACTTTTAAACAGATGACGTGTGATTGCAGTTTACCTGAGACACTTTCCTGGCCATGGCGACATTCGGCTCTGCAGCTGCAACATGTGAACCACCAAGTCTTGGTTTGGTAAACTGAAAGGTAAGAACTGTGTAATGAGAGGCCGTTTACTGAACTAAATATATTTATCTGTAGCCAAGTAAACTAATATTAAATATCTGTCATTGTGAAATAGAGCTTATAATGTTTTAAACTGTTTACCTGTTCACATTCGTTCTGCTTGTAAAGCTGGTATTGTGATAACTGTGTGGGGTATTTTAGTGACGCTGGCCCTTTAAGAGCAGCTCCAGGCTAGAGCACGCAGGCTCGTAGGTTTCCGTTACACCACGTGCTGCCAGCAGGAGTACTGGAGTAGTGATGTACGATGCCACTCCTTCTCTTTCTGATCTGATACCAAGTAAAATGCAAGCCAGTATCGGCGATACCGATCTGATACCGATCTGATACCGATCTGATACCGATCCGATACCGGTCTGATACCGATCTGATACCGGTCTGATACCAGTCTGATACCGATCCGATACCGGTCTGATACCGGTACTTTGTCCAGAAACTTCATGTGTTTGGAAAATTACTTTGAGAGCAGCTCCACTGAGGGGAAAGGAAGTTGTAGTAACTTTTTCATAGAATACTTTGTGAATCAAACTGAAATTACCAGTAAATTGGATAAATATATAAATACCACAATAACTGCATGTTTGTCAACACCTACTTATTAAAATATTTAGTTACATCAGTCTGAACAAATGAGAGGGATTGATGTTTTTGTCTTTCTATCCTATTAAATATTTTTCATCCATTTTTGTATTTTTAAAAACCCTACAATGGCTGCTTTACTGAGTATTTAATGACAGCAGCCTTACCGACTGAATCTAGGCCTGTTGAACTGATGTGAGCTAATCTCAGGACACATTTCACTCCAAGCTGAACTCATACAGATATTTATTGCAGCGTTTTCTTATTTCATAACCGTATTTAATGCTGTACATAACAGAACAGGATGCAGTCGTCTTTAGAACGAAGGGAACTCCTGTTGTTTGAACATCAACACAAAATCTGTCAGGTGGTTCGCCCAGGGCACAAAACTAGCCAGGACCTCCTCTGTCTTAAACCCAGCAGACAGATGAAAACCACTTTCCAACATGTAGCATCGGTGGTCCACAGCTCCACGTTTCCTCCCTCTGAATAGGGGTTAGTACTTGCTAACTTTGGCAACCTTGGTTTGTGGACGAGATCAACCACCTGAACTGTTTGGGCCGCTTTGAAAACCTTTTGCCATTCTATCTTGGAACCTCCATTTTCAGGTGGTTAAACACAATTTGTCGTGTGAATGCTTGGCAACAAAATAGACCGTACTTCATTTTTGGAGCAAGAATCCATACATGTCTTTCCATTCTGTTCCAAGGCAGAAAGCACTGATGTCAATGGAAAGGAACGTGGTCTAAAAAGAAGATTGGCCACTCTTCTGTCAGAGGCTTTCCACCGCAGTGGTGATAGCATTAGGATTGTTATTTCACAGAGATTCCTCACCTCCAGAGCTACTCACCATCAGTGATGATCATTTTGCAGTGTGGGAACAATATTCAAATTATGTCTTTGTATTTTTTTTGCATGAAGTCAGAAAGATTGAACAGGACAAAGGCCTTGCTCGTTTCATGTATTCTGGTGATTTCGCAGTGACAGCAAATTGGAGCAAACAGTCAGTAGAACACATCTCTTGATGTCTTCCTCGTTTTCTTGGGTCTAGCTCAACTTCAGTACCACCTTAGTTGAAGCCCCATCACAACTTTTGCGACATTGGCTTTTCTGATAAACTGGATCTTTCAAACTTTAAGTGTCACTTTGTAAAAGATAAAGGACCCCTCTTCTCCAGCTCCTTGATCACAAAGACAAACACAAAGGTACAAAAAGTAAAGGTGAGCGGGAAATTTTACTCACCGACATCATACCACAAGGGCCTGGGTAGCTCAGATGGCAAAGCATCAGACTTTTAATCTGAGGGTCCAGGGTTCAAGTCCCTGTTCAGGCGTGTAGAAATGATCTTTCTCACTTCATTGCTCAGCCTCAGCGTTCCCTCTGTCCTTGGTCCCTTAAAGGCTGAAGAGATGGAAGATTTCTCCTTAAAAGGGTCTATGACATGACGCCTACTTTTTCTGTCCAACTGAGTTCTTCCAGCAAAAAAACCCCTCAAAATACATAAAAAGATACTCTGTGTGTCTCCTACCTTCCCTATATATAGACCCACTTTAACTTCTCCAAACCTTTTAGTTATTGGTCATTTTTCTGCTTCTGAAGTGTCAAAACATCATGTGGGGCGACCATCCAGCCTTCACTGCTATTTGGACATCTGGTTTAAAATCAATTAAAATCAATTTAAATATATCCTTGCCCTATTTGGCATAACTTCTAAAATGTTTTGCTTTCATTGATAAAATTATAAAGTATTTGGATAAACATTTCCATTAAAATATATAAATGAATTTTGTCCGGACATGTTTATTTTCTGAAATATCATCCGGGGTGACCGTCAAGAAAAACACAATTTTGAACTTTTATTTTGAAAACACTTCAAGGACAGGATCTTGCATCAGCCAGACACATTTGAGGGACCCAGCAAAACATCTGGGAGGTTAGTAAGTTCTTCTCATACTGGCAAATAAATCTTTGTTTTAACTACTGTAATGTATAGCCACTTTTGAATATCATGTGGGGCGACCGTCCTTAAACTGTAAATAATAAATATTATCTACAAATTCATATTTTGATGATAAATTTGATAGTGACATGTCTTAAAATGTACCTAGCTTGGTTTCTGTAGCTAACTGTTAGCCTGTAATATTTGCATGAATTTGAAAACATCTTCTGGGGTGACCGAGTATCATGTGGGGCGACCACTGCTGAGCTGAGTGTACATGATAAATACTTTTCCTTTATTTTAGTTTCTGTAAATTTATATTTTATACATGATTAATTCATATAAAGTGCATTGTTTCAGCATAACTCTTTGTGTACTTTAATATATATTTTTCAGAATTTAGACATTTTCCATTCCTATTTAGGAATAAACATTTATTTTTGATTATTGTACAATCTTATGAGAGAAAAGTAAAAACTGCATGGCATGACATTCCATTTAGGAATTATTAATCACGTTTAACTAGTTTAACCTATTTTCTAGATGCACCATTAACATGTAAAGAAAAGACGGCTCGCTATAGGCAGCAGATCAACTCAGACCTGCAGCAAGAGCAGAATATCTTGCTAGGAAAAGAGAGGTTAAAAAAAACTCTAGGTAACATGCAGTTATTTTAGTAGGATTAGGAATAATATTTTCTGCCATATTTTGAACTTAAAAGAGTAGTCCACCAGGGGAGATATTAGGGGAGAACAGCACAGGCGTAAAATGTTTGTCTTGTCATGATGGACAGCTCTATGTTGTTCCAGTTACCAGAGAAGAAAGCAAGAGGGCAAAATTTTATATGTGAAGCCAGACGAGTTGTTAGAGAGGGAGAAAAAAAACTGAGAAACAAGTGGAAGGCTGCATCCAGGGGATACAGGGAGAGGAAAAAGATGGAAAAGGTGACGCTGGACCTGACACCACCATCCATGGAGAACACTCTGCCACATCCAGCAGGTGTAGAAGTAGTGGAAGAGCAGCAGGAGAGGCCAGGGCAGGCTGTGGTGGATTGTCTACCTCTAAATGAGGATTTTAATCCACCAGTATCCCCCACCACACCACAGAGAGAAAAGAGAGAATACAGCAGAGAAACGTTGTAAAAGACTGCAAGCTGAGAAGCGTAAATTGAGAAAGCAGAACATACATCTGAAGAAACAACTAGCAGAGACAAGAAAAGAAAAGGAAAGGGCCAGAAAAAGTGAGATGAGAGCAAAAGGAAGGTTAGGTCTGAGTGAAAGGCTCAAGCCAAAAGAGGGGAAGAAACTGGCAATCGAGAGAAAGGTAGCTGTTGTTGGTTTCCTGACTAGAGATGAAAACAGTCGACTTTTACCAGGAAAGAAGGACACCATCACAAAAACCAACATGAAAGAACAACGAAGAATTCTCACAAAACCACTCACAGAGCTTCATGTGCTTTACAACGGTGAGATGAAAAAGAGTCTCCGCCTATCTTACAGGCAGTTTGCCAGAAGACGCCCCTTCTATGTTACCGAGCCAAAGACCAAAGATCGGGACACATGTGCATGCATGGAACACGAAAATGTGCACCTGCTGGTCAACAAGCTCTGCAGCAGATTGGTGGGGCAATAAAGAGAGAAGCGGATCTCTACGTTCAAAGAGGAGGTGAGCTTCAGACGCCACAGGATCTGTATGAGATGCTGAACAATAGATTAGGCTCAAGCATCACTCACTATTGGGTCAGCAGAGAGAGCGTGGAAAAGTGTGACGAGCTTGTTCCTGACAGCTTGGAGGCTGTGAAGGGGACATTTAAAATACACCAGGTTTTGTCTTCACAGCCTGCACAAATCACTCACAGGGAGGTGTCATGCTTCTGCAGGCGCTTAGAGAGGAGTCCATGTCCTTGTTACAAGCCAGTAACAGTAGAGCTGAGGAACACCATGCACCACACTGAGGATCCCCCAAGCTCTCCTCCTGAGCCACCTAGGGAATAAGAAAGTGTTGTAGATCTGTGTGGCAAGTTTGTTATTGTCACCTACGATGAACCTCCTTTTGTAGGCCAGGTGCTCAAGGTTGTGGGAGAGGAAGTGCAGGTCAGCTGTATGAGGCAGTCTGGTGACAAGAACCTGTTCATGTGGCCTCAAACTGTAGACGTCATTTTCTACTACAGGAAAGATGTGCATGCTGTAATCTCAGAGCCTGAGCCAGCAACCTCACGCTTCTCGAAGCTCACTTGCCAAGATTGGGTAAAGTTTAGAAATACCTGGGTTAAAGAAATGTAGGTGATATACAGTAAACTAATATAACTGTAGGAGAGGAGAGGAAGGAGGGCACAGGGCCAGATGTTTGTACTCTGTTACTCTTTAGGAAAAAGTAAAAGAAAAATCTACCTTTTAGCATTGATTTAATCCATGCAGCTATGTTGATGGTGTTTGCTTACTTTGAAAATTGTTCTGAGTTTATTCCATCTATACAACTGTTTATTTTTTTTTACTAAAATTGTTCATCCCTGTCCAATGTGAGCTCCTGAAGAATGTAATGTGTTGCACTTTAAATTATTTTTAATGTTTTTTTTATCGTTTGTGATATTCGAATGTTAAATAGTTTAAATGTTGTTAAAATAAAATGTTTGTTCAGTTTTCTTTTGTCTAAACTGTATTGTGTACATTTTAAATAGACCTAACTACCTGCGGTTTTCTCATCATTTGGGGCGACCATCTGTCATTTGGAGTAACCAACAAATGAAAATAACTGTACTACATTCAAAACACAATATCCATCCATTTTGGCTCAAATATTAATCAATGGTATACTATAGTTAGGTGGATACTATCTGTACACATTTAAAAACAGTATTAAGGGTTTTAGATAAAAAATTGGGCATTGTAACTGCATTACGAGGGAGATAGTGTCAATATAGACAAAATTTATAGAATCATAGTTTTCCAAAAGTTTAAAGGCACACATGCCTGTGTGCACACATGCACGGTGGGTCCCAGCGGTTCTGTGGACCCCTTCCAGGCTGGTGCCCATTTCATCGGAGTCCAGGGACACGTCCGGTGCCCCCCCCCGAGGGTGCAGCTGTAACGCCTGGCCCTTAGCCTGAGAAGGAGCCTAGCAACGGGACATCGTGGCCCCGGACAGAGCGGGTGAGCCTAGCAACACATCTGGATTTTCCTGGCTCCTTCTGACCTGAGCCCACCACTGATCTGCCTGTTTGCTGCTTGCTCACCTTTTTCCTGCCTAAAGGTGTGCAGTTCATTTCCCCTGTGGGAAAAAGGAATGGAATCCTGGATGCGTCAACACCGTCTCCCACCTGCACATCTGGTGGTGTTTCAGTGCAGATGTTGGTGTCTGCCTCTGTTTGTTTTAGCAGCACTGTTTTCGCTGCTGTACGTGCTGTCTGCCCTGTCAGCAGGAGTTTCACCTGTTCCCGCCCTCACCTTCACCTGGTACGTTTTCAGTTCCTGAGTTACACAGACTGCGACGCCATGTCATCAATCATCATGACGAACATGACAACTTGTGGTATGCACTTGCTAAGCAGACCACAACCAAAGTGATTAATAGCACATGTTACGTGTGTTCTCTGATCCCTCATGCCACACCGACTGGAGACTGGAGAGCGGCTGGTGCTATCCTTCCTGGCTGCCAGATCAGTGGGTAAATCTAACAGTACACATTTTCTCAATGCTTCTTTGCTTCTGAAGTTTTGTCCATGGATGCATGATTTTTCATTTCAGTCTATTAGGTTTCACAGAGACTTCTCCAGCAAGACTGATCACCTGATTTCTAAGTCTGTGATGCCTTCTCGTTCTGTACATGCAGTGGCCGCCCCGCTGTGTTTTGAGATGCCTTGTTTTGATGTGTCTATGCTTTTAGGTGTAAGCAGTACCTGTAATCACACCATCCTTGCTTCATGTGGGTTTTTTTTTACTGCTGGATAGACCTCCCTGTAAGGATCCTAATTTTACGTTGTGTGCAGGAGAGAGTAATGTTAAGCTGTCCTGGTTTGTCCCTATTTAACTCTTCTATCTCCATCTTTTAACTCTTCTATCTCCGTCTTCTATCTCTTCTATCTCCATCTTTTATCTCTTCTATCTCCATCTTTTATCTCTTCTATCTCCGTCTTCTATCTCTTCTATCTCCATCTTTTATCTCTTCTATCTCCATCTTTTATCTCTTCTATCTCCATCTTTTATCTCTTCTATCTCCATCTTTTATCTCTTCTATCTCCATCTTTTATCTCTTCTATCTCCGTCTTCTATCTCTTCTATCTCCATCTTTTATCTCTTCTAGCTTCATCTCCTGAGGGTTACAGTTGTCCAACTAATGTGGGTTGGGTTTGCAGTTCAAAGTCCTTTTTGTATCTGCCTAGAAATTGGTGTGGTAGACGCTATCTATCTTATCTCATCCCTCACCTCCGTGTGTTTTCAGATCTTTCAGGGGTTCTCATATGACTACGAGGGCTCGTATCTCCATCACTAACTCAGTGCTTGGGGGTGTTTTTTTTTTCCACACTATGGTACAGTTAACAATGCTTTTCAAATGGACGCGTTAGCTGTAGAGTTAGAAAGTCTCACTTTTCTGAAACTAAGGGTTCTAAGTTCGACGTGTTAGATTACATTAGATTAGATAAACTTTATTGATCCCACGGACGGGAAATTCACTTATTACGGCAGCATTAAAAAGTGAAAGAAAAAAAGAAAGAATAAGTAGATAAACTTAAGAGTTAAATATAACACAATAAACATAAAAAAAACAATAACAGAATAAGGTGACGGTATAAATGACTGTGTAAACAGTGTAAACAGACTACAACATGACAGCCTGGTTCAGGGGTTACAGATTGTTGTAGAGTCTGGCAGCAGTTGGGATAAAGGATCTGCGGAGCCTCTTTCTAACACCGTGGGTGTAACAGTCTGCTGCTGAAGGACCTGAGTTAAAGGCCCTCCGGGTCATGACCCTGCAGAATAGGATGGCTCTGGACTTTCTCTTAGCTGAAAGGGGGGACCTGCAAGGTTATAGGGGACGAGTGTTGTACATTCATTCCTGATATGTCTACTAATCTGTCTTCTGTTCATGTCACCTTAGAGACCTGTTATCTGGGATGGAGGCTCAGGATAGCTCTGATTTTTCTTCTAAAATTATGGTCTTGGTTTCAGTCAGGTGGCTGGTGGCATATCTTGCTCGCAGTTTTAGGGCCTATTTTTGCTGTTCTGATTGCCTGCTGGCTTGTGGTGACTTTCGTCCCCCGGTGCCTCAAGGTTATGATAACATCTGCATTTCCTGGTCATTCCATCCAGATGTTTGTTAGTGCTCAGGGCGATTTTTCTAACACCCCGTTAGATTTCCTGGTTTCTCCACCCGCTTACCCTCCCCGGATCTGTTATGATGATACTGGTCTTCCGCTGGGTTTTTCATCTGCAGCTCATCCAGAACGCTGCTGCTAGAGTTTTAACCAGGACTAAGAGATCTGAACACATCACACCAGTTTTGTAATTGTGTGAATGCTGTTAAGCATTCACACTATAGTTTTCCTGTTTTTCTTTATTATTGTGTGAATGCTGTTAAGCATTCACACTATAGTTTTCCTGTTTTTATTTATTATTATTATTCCATATTCTTCCGCCGTTTTTCGGCACCTTTCTCCTTCTGCATTTTTTGTGCTATTTCAACAATTTTGGTATCAAAACGTTCAGCTCGTTCAGGACATTCCTGCTCTGACTTTTGGTATTTATAACTTTTATACTTTTTAAAATATTTAACTTTAAACAAAAATATTTTGCCATTGAAATCTATTGAAAACCTTTCAGCTCATTCAAAAACTTCTGCTTCTTTCAACTCCTACTACTTTTACATACTTTCAGCTAGAAACACCATTCAAACTTTAAACAACTCACAACGGATTGGGCTATTTGAAAATGTCTTTTTTTGCCGATATGTTTTACGGTTTTGGATTTATGGAAGTTTAAATATCATAAAAATTTTCATTTTCAACAAAATCTCTCCCACTCTAGCACCCTCTAGCTTTTCAGCCTCTTCCGCTACTCCAAACAAATTCTCATAACTCCTACAATTTTCATCGTAGAGACATAAATTATACATCAAAACGGAGGAATTTAAGTTGGCTTCGAACAGAACCAAGCACGACAGAGCTGGGACTTATAGATTTGGAGCTAGGCCTCTCCAAGCGAGGAAAAGTCAACTTTTGCTCCTATACCCTTCCATTCAAATCAGAGGCAGGATTCTGGGTCAAAGTGCATTTCTCCTCTGTTTTTAACTCGCCACCATTTAAATTCTGTTCAAAGTAGGGATGAATAAATTACATCCCTGCGTTCCCCAGACCCTCCTGGCACTCACGGTGTAAAAATTATCTGGACAACTCTTATAGTTTTCTTTTAATGAACAGTGGTTCGGGAGGTGCGCAGAGTGATTGGAACAGTGCAGCTCTGCCCTCTGCTTGTCAGTTAAGTGAGGGGCCGTCGTCATGACAACTCACTGAGTGCTCTCAGCTGTTAGGAGCCAGCTGACCTTTGACCTCATACATTCAGTCTTATTGATCCAGATTATGGATTTCTCACCTGGTTTTGTCCTCCTAATGAGTCCACATATGTCTCTGTCCTCTTCTCCTGTCTCCTCCTTGTCCTTGAGGCCACATGTCCTCCTCTATCTCTCCTCCTCTGTCTGTCCTCCCATCATGTCCTTTGCTGCTCACTTACATGATGGACTGTGGTTCAGCTGCCAATTCAACTCTGTTTCAGCTCTTTCTGCCTTTTACAATCATTTCTTCTACATTCAACCAGTTCAGCACCTTTAATATTCACTTTCAGCTGTAAATCCTTTAACTATTGACTTCAGCTTCATGATTACTTCAGCTGGTGCTTCAGCAAGCACACTTCAGCCATTTTCAGCAATGTTGAACTACCTTAAGCACATTTTACTTCAACTTTCCACCATTTTAACTACATTTAAACAACTATTGACTTCAGCTTCATATATACCTCTTCAACAACCATAATTCAGCCCTTTTCAGCCATGTTGAACTATCTTAAGCACATTTCAGTTCAGCTTTCCACCTTTTAAACTACATTTAAACACCTGCTTGTGCTTTAAATCCTTCAAACTATTGACTTAAGCTTCATATATACTGCTTCAACAACCATAATTCAGCCCTTTTCAGCCATCTTCAGCAATCTTAAGCACATTTCAGTTCAACATTTCAGCCTTTCAGCACCTTTTAACTCCAGTTTGAGCTTTAAGTCCTTCAACCTTTCACTTCAGCTTAATAAATACTTTTTCAAAAAAGACATTTCAGCCTTTTTTAACTATCTTCAGCCACTTTTCAGCATTTTATTCCAATCATTCAGCATGACAGCATTCACACATGCTGTTATGCAATAACAGCTTTTTCTAGTTATTATTATTATTATTATTATTCTTCCGCCGTTTTTAGGCACCTTCCTCCTTCCGCATTTTTTGTGCTATTTCAACAATTTTGGTATCAAAACGTTCAGCTCGTTCAGGACATTCCTGCTCTGACTTTTGGTATTTATAACTTTTATACTTTTTAAAATATTTAACTTTAAACAAAAATATTTTGCCATTGAAATCAATGGAAAACGTTTCAGCTCATTCAAAAACTTCCGCTTCTTTCAACTCCTACTACTTTTACATACTTTCAGCTAGAAACACCATTCAAACTTTAAACAACTCACAATGGATTGGGCTATTTAAAAATGACTTTTTTTGCCGATATGTTTTACGGTTTTGGATTTATGGAAGTTTAAAAATCATCAAAATCTTGATTTTCAACAAAATCTCTTGTCACTCTAGCGCCCTCTAGCTTTTCAGCCTGTTCCGCCACTCAAACAAATTCTCATAACTCCTACAATTTTCATCGTAGAGACATACATTATACATCAAAACGGAGGAATTTAAGTTGGCTTCGAATAGAACCAAGCACGACAGAGCTGGGACTTATAGATTTTGAGTTACGCCTCTCCAAGCGAGCAAAAGTCAACTTTTGCTCCTATACCCTTCCATTCAAATCAGAGGCAGGATTCTGGGTCAAAGTGCATTTCTCCTCTGTTTTTAACTCGCCACCATTTAAATTCTGTTCAAAGTAGGGATGAATAAATTACATCCCTGCCTTCCTCAGACCCTCCTGGCGCTCACGGTGAAAGAATTATTTGGATATCTCCTAAAGTTTTCTGTCAGGAGCGAGGAGTTCGAGAGGTGCGCAGAGTGATTCGGCAGTTCTGCTCTGCTCTTTTCCCAGTCTGTGCCTGTCAGTTAAGTGAGGGGCTGTTGTCATGACAACTCACTGAGTGCTCTCAGCTGTTAGGAGCCAGCTGACCTTTGACCTCATACATTCAGTCTTATTGATCCAGATTATGGATTTCTCACCTGGTTTTGTCCTCCTAATGAGTCCACATATGTCTCTGTCCTCTTCTCCTGTCTCCTCCTTGTCCTTGAGGCCACATGTCCTCCTCTATCTCTCCTCCTCTATCTGTCCTCCCATCATGTCCTTTGCTGCTCACTTATATGATTGACTGTGTTTCAGCTGCCAATTCACCTCTTTTTCAGCTCTTTCTGCCTTTTACAATCATTTGCTCTACATTCAACCAGTTCAGCACCTTTAATATTCACTTTCAGCTGTAAATCCTTTAACTATTGACTTCAGCTTCATGATTACTTCAGCTGGTGCTTCAGCAAGCAGACTTCAGCCATTTTCAGCCATGTTTCACTATCTTAAGCACATTTCAGTTCAACTTTCCACCATTTTAACTACATTTAAACACCAATTTGTGCTTTAAATGGTTGAACTCTTCATTTCAGCTTCATATATACTTCTTCAACAACCATTTTTCAGCCATCTTCAGCAATCTTTCAGCACCTTTTAACTCCACTTTGAGCTTTCAATCCTTCAACTTTTCACTTCAGCTTAATAAATACTTTTTCAAAAGTCACATTTCAGCTATCTTTCACTATCTTCAGCCATCTTTTCAGCATTTCAGTACAATCATTCAGCTTTAAATACTTTAACTATTTAGCTTCAGCTTCATGATTACTTCAGCTGAGGCTTCAACACCCAGACTTCAGCCATTTTCAGCCATGTTGAACTATCTTAACCACATTTTACTTCAACTTTCCACCATTTTAACTACATTTAAACAACTATTGACTTCAGCTTCATATATACCTCTTCAACAACCATAATTCAGCCATTTTCAGCCATGTTGAACTATCTTAACCACATTTCAGTTCAGCTTTCCACCTTTTTAACTACATTTAAACACCTGCTTGTGCTTTAAATCCTTCCAACTATTGACTTATGATTACTTCAGCTGATGCTTCAGCAAGCACAGCTCAGCCATTTTAAGCCATGCAACTTTCTTTAGCACATTTCAGTTCAACGTTTCGCCATTTCAAATACATTTAAATACCTGTTTGAGCTTAAAATTGCTCAACTCTCTTTTTTGCTTCTTATACACTGTTTAACAAGCACATTTCAGCCTTTTCAACCATCTTCAACCACTTTTTACAATCATTTCCAGTCAACTTTCCACCATTTCAGCACATTCTAATTCCAGTTTCATTTTTATATTCAAAAACTTTTCAGTTCAGCTTCATGAGTGGATTCCTTCTCACACCCAGGCTTATTACAGCACAGCAACAGTATAATAATATTAAATCCACTTTGTTCTTGTCTGTGTGTGGTCTGAAATTCTAATAAAGAAGGAAGAATATTTACATTCATAGCAAATATAAATTTGAACTGATCATCTGGCTAAATACTGGTAATAATGTTTTCAGGTAGGCATAAATCTGCCTCTAAGGCTAACTTGACTTTACTACTTGAACACAATACAATGCTGCCACCCAGTGGCCAAATAGAATAATGCCTCGTAAAACACGTAGCGCACTGGAACGTCAAGAAAAATAACTAATAAAGTCCTAGATATCTTTCACGAGCAATACCGCACTAAACTCAAATAGAGTTGTACTAAACAATACTGCAACTGCATGTTAGGGTAAATTTACATATTAAATGTATGCCAAGGTGTACATAAAGAACAAACAGTATAATTTACATGGAAAACTGTAGGACTACTGATTAAGAAGGTGGAAATACAGGACGGCAACCTCGTTTAATATGAACACTTCCGACTACAGCTTGAACACCAACTATGGTTTGAACATTGCAAAGCAATATTTTTTTGGAATATTGTCAAACGTCAGTTGTACATGAGATGTGCTATAGAAAATCAATTTGACTTGCCTAAAGTCTTTAAAAAGAGTTAGTCTGGTTACAGTGTATCCATCAGTTACAGCAACAATGATATTATTTTTTTACAACATCTTGTTTGGCCTGACTGTTGTCGAATTCCCAGGAGATGACGCTGGGTATTTTCCCACATGTCTGAGACAAGGGACAGATTGTCCAGCTTTAAGCTACATCTCCTGGTGCTTTCTTTAATTTTATTTATTTTACTTACTTGTATTAGGACAGCTAAATTGTGTTTAATTCCCTTGTTGTCTCAGATGCAATTAAATGTATTTGAACATCGCTGTCCATGCGTCCCAAACGTGCTAAAGGTAGGTGGTGCAGTTGCGGGCTGTTACATTGACGCACTGACGCATCAGGGAATCCGCGCAAGGATGAGCTGGTAAACATGAAGAGTGCCACGTTGGTCAGCCAATCATTGCGTCCGATCAACGATTGGCTGGCCTTCTTACACGGACATTTCCGCTCACAGTTCGAAGTGTAGAAAAAGACGTAGCAGCACAGATATGAAGGAGCGGGAGCTTATGCCAGAGCCAGACATAAGTCTGCAGGAAAACAAGGCGGAGATGGAGGTAAGAGTGAAAGAAGGCTAATAATATTTTTAATAAAACAAGGTTGAGTGAGAGGGGGTAAATGGAAAAGAGGAGAAAGACAAGGACTAGGTTTGGGAAAGTGGTGCGTGAATTAGCGTGAATGTGCAAGACCGTTGCAGTGCAAGGTTTCGCTTTAATTGTTTGGGAAAGTAATTACGTTGAGTTTTTAAGCAGAGTAGGCTATATTTGCAGCCAATTTCTGAATACAGTCTCGACGAAGAATCGGTGGTTCATCCGCCATTAGCCTGCAGAAATTCACATTCGATGTGTAAGCAGTTAGTTCTAAGCAGGAAAATATCTCTTACCACACAGCGTGTCTATTAATAGCCATTCTGGAATGGAAAGAAGAATACATAAAAAATACCTACATCAACGGCTTTTTAGATGACACGTGCACATAACCGAGTTTTAAATTTGAGTTGCATTTGAGTTCATTGCCTGGGAAATCAAGCCCGAGCTGCAGAGCTAGCTTGCAGCGCGAATCGTTTGCTAGCAGATTACGATCTGCCCCAACACCGCTATAGACACAGTTTTATTATTATTATTATTATTATTATTTTATTATTATTATATTATTTTATTATTATTACATAATTAATCAATATAAATTACCCAATTTCAATTTTTATTAATTGTTTTTTTATGTTTTTATATATTTGGGCGCAATGTCCAATCCGATCCTGTCTCTGGGTTTCTGACGTCACAGGGAAGAACTTCTTGTGATATTAGAAACGCAGCGGCGGGAAAAATCACTTTTCATCTTTTCCCGGTGAAGTAAGGTAGGTTTGATCTTTCTTAAAAATGCTAACTTACACACATATGACCGTATTCGTAAAAATCTGTTTAAAAAAATAATAATAATTAGGATTTTTAAGGGGCATTAGCATTACAAAGAGAAAATAGCTTTTTTTTTTCTCCTGTATTAATGAAGTTTTTTGGCTAGTTTACTTTTCTGTGGGTTAGGTACAGCTCATAGGTTAAAAGCTTTTCTTTTTCCTTTCTTCCCTGGCAATGACCTGTTAAACAAGTCAATAGGTGTATGTAACAGTATTCGGTTATGTGCTGGTGTCTTGTAAAAAGTCTTGAGGCTTATTTGTGTTTCTATTCCAATTTTAGGATGGCATTAAGACAAGTGCTGTGGGAAAAGGCCCCTGAGCCATATGCGAAGCCCCCTCCGCTGCACTTGCGTGTGATAGACATCTGTGATATGGTCCGAGTCCTGTCCTGGGATTTTGTGAAAGGCCAGGCCATACCAAAAATGAGTAAAAATAACACCGTTGTGGCTGTCACCGATGGCACTACGGTAACAAAAATAACTCTCTTCGAAGAGTACCGGCACAAAATGGCAGTAGGCAAAACTTATTATGTGAAAAACTATGGGGTGAGGGGAACCAGCCCCCCCTATCACATCTTAATTTTGAAAGAGACAATGTTCTATAGGAGCTCACCTGTCGCTCTCACCGATGAGCTTGTTGAGGAGGGCAAAAAGCTCCTCAACCCTAAGTCCGTACTGACCCCAACCTCTGAGGCATCTAGAGGAAGGGGCTTCATTACGCTGGAGGGCTCTGTTCTAGAGGTAGGTTATGGAGCATTCAGAATAGTTTGAAAATAACACTTTTAGGTGGACTGATAGGCCTCCTCATAACGAGGCAACTTTCTTTCAGCATGCTGTGCCAGTTCTTTGGTTAAAAGAAATGAAATAGTAAATTACCTCTGTGTGTTTTTTTTTTTTTTTTTTTTTTTTTTTTTAATTTTTTGTCTTTTTAGTTTACAGAAATTAAGGAGGTTACTGTTGGGAGAGAGCACGTGCCAATGAGGACAGTAAAGATCCAACAGGTATGTCGACTTATTATCTTTATAGAATAAGATAAAGTGACAAGAACAATGAAAGAAATGGGGAAGAAAGAGACTTGTGTTTAGTCAGGCTACTTAATGTACATCAGGGGTGCCCAAGTCCGGTCCTGGAGATCTACCATCCTGCAACTTTCAGATGCAGCCCTTCTCCAACACGCCTGGATCAAATGACTGGCTCGTTACCAGGCCTCTGCAGAGCTGAATGACATTCATATGACATCTGGTGGAAGCGTGAAGGAAATGTTTGATATTAATTGATGACTTTTCAGGGCACTGACACAGCAACAGTGAGCCTCTGGAGGGAGGCAGCAACATTTCCGTTGCAATGTGGACTCCTAATTCGGATGAGCCATCTAAGACACAGCACCATCTATCTACAAACAACCAACTTTACGAAGATTGAGGTAATTTCTAGAATATTTAAGTTGAACATTGCAACACACACATCTCCTTTCTCCTCTGCTCACAGCTGATTCCTCACTTCGATTACATTTTTCCTGTTCTCTTTACCTCTACTCATCTCCTCTCATCTCCTTCCTCATCTCTCCTCTCATCACCTTACCTCTTATTATCACCTTTCCTCTCCTCATCATCTTAGCTCTCCTCATCACCTTTCCTCTCCTCACATCACCTTTCCTCTCCTCACATCACCTTTCCTCTCCTCATTAACTTACCTCTCCTCACATCTCCTTTCCTCTCCTTTCCTCTCCTCATCACCCTACCTCTCCTCACATCTCCTTTCCTCTCCTTTCCTCTCCTCATTAACTTACCTCTCCTCACATCACCTCTCCTCTCCTTTCCTCTCCTCATCACCCTACCTCTCCTCACATCTCCTTTCCTCTCGTCATTAACTTACCTCTCCTCACTTCTCCTCACATCACCTTTCATCTCCTTTCCTCACCTTACATCTCCTCACATCTCCTTTCCTCTCATTACTTACCTCTCCTCACATCTCCTCACATCTCCTTTGCTCTCATTACTTACCTCTCCTCACATCACCTCTCCTCTCCTTTCCTCTCCTCATCACCTTTCCTCTCCTCACATCACCTTTCCTCTCCTCATTATCTTACCTCTCCTCACATCACCTCTCCTCTCCTTTCCTCTCCTCATCACCTTTCCTCTCCTCACATCACCTTTCCTCTCCTCATTATCTTACCTCTCCTCACATCACCTTTCCTCTCCTCACATCACCTTTCCTCTCCTCATTATCTTACCTCTCCTCACATCACCTTTCCTCTCCTCACATCTCCTTTCCTCTCCTCATTACTTACCTCTCCTCACATCACCTCTCCTCTCCTTTCCTCTCCTCATCACCCTACCTCTCCTCACATCTCCTTTCCTCTCCTTTCCTCTCCTCATCACCCTACCTCTCCTCACATCTCCTTTCCTCTCCTCATTACTTACCTCTCCTCACATCACCTCTCCTCTCCTTTCCTCTCCTCATCACCCTACCTCTCCTCACATCTCCTTTCCTCTCGTCATTAACTTACCTCTCCTCACTTCTCCTCACATCACCTTTCCTGTCCTCACATCTCCTTTCCTCTCCTCATTACTTACCTCTCCTCACATCACCTCTCCTCTCCTTTCCTCTCCTCATCACCCTACCTCTCCTCACATCTCCTTTCCTCTCGTCATTAACTTACCTCTCCTCACTTCTCCTCACATCACCTTTCCTGTCCTCACATCTCATTTCCTCTCATTACTTACCTCTCCTCATCACCTTACCTCTCCTCACATCTCCTTTCCTCTCGTCATTAACTTACCTCTCCTCACTTCTCCTCACATCACCTTTCATCTCCTTTCCTCACCTTACATCTCCTCACATCTCCTTTCCTCTCATTACTTACCTCTCCTCACATCACCTCTCCTTTCCTCTCCTCATCACCTTACCTCTCCTCACATCTCCTTTCATCTCCTCATTAACTTACCTCTCCTCACATCTCCTCACATCTCCTTTGCTCTCATTACTTACCTCTCCTCACATCACCTCTCCTCTCCTTTCCTCTCCTCATCACCTTTCCTCTCCTCACATCACCTTTCCTCTCCTCATTATCTTACCTCTCCTCACATCACCTCTCCTCTCCTTTCCTCTCCTCATCACCTTTCCTCTCCTCACATCACCTTTCCTCTCCTCATTATCTTACCTCTCCTCACATCACCTTTCCTCTCCTCACATCACCTTTCCTCTCCTCATTATCTTACCTCTCCTCACATCACCTTTCCTCTCCTCACATCTCCTTTCCTCTCCTCATTACTTACCTCTCCTCACATCACCTCTCCTCTCCTTTCCTCTCCTCATCACCCTACCTCTCCTCACATCACCTCTCCTCTCCTTTCCTCTCCTCATCACCCTACCTCTCCTCACATCTCCTTTCCTCTCGTCATTAACTTACCTCTCCTCACTTCTCCTCACATCACCTTTCCTGTCCTCACATCTCCTTTCCTCTCCTCATTACTTACCTCTCCTCACATCACCTCTCCTCTCCTTTCCTCTCCTCATCACCCTACCTCTCCTCACATCTCCTTTCCTCTCGTCATTAACTTACCTCTCCTCACTTCTCCTCACATCACCTTTCCTGTCCTCACATCTCATTTCCTCTCATTACTTACCTCTCCTCATCACCTTACCTCTCCTCACATCTCCTTTCCTCTCGTCATTAACTTACCTCTCCTCACTTCTCCTCACATCACCTTTCCTGTCCTCACATCTCATTTCCTCTCATTACTTACCTCTCCTCATCACCTTACCTCTCCTCACATCTCCTTTCCTCTCGTCATTAACTTACCTCTCCTCACTTCTCCTCACATCTCCTTTCCTCTCGTCATTAACTTACCTCTCCTCACTTCTCCTCACATCACCTTTCATCTCCTTTCCTCACCTTACATCTCCTTACATCTCCTTTCCTCTCATTACTTACCTCTCCTCACATCACCTCTCCTTTCCTCTCCTCATCACCTTACCTCTCCTCACATCTCCTCACATCTCCTTTGCTCTCCTCATCACCTTTCCTCTCCTCACATCACCTTTCCTCTCCTCACATCACCTTTCCTCTCCTCATTACTTACCTCTCCTCACATCACCTCTCCTCTCCTTTCCTCTCCTCATCACCCTACCTCTCCTCACATCTCCTTTCCTCTCGTCATTAACTTACCTCTCCTCGCTTCTCCTCACATCACCTTTCCTGTCCTCACATCTCATTTCCTCTCATTACTTACCTCTCCTCATCACCTTACCTCTCCTCACATCTCCTTTCCTCTCGTCATTAACTTTCCTCTCCTCACTTCTCCTCACATCACCTTTCATCTCCTTTCCTCACCTTACATCTCCTCACATCTCCTTTCCTCTCATTACTTACCTCTCCTCACATCACCTCTCCTCTCCTTTCCTCTCCTCATCACCTTACCTCTCCTCACATCTCCTCACATCTCCTTTCCTCTCAATACTTACCTCTCCTCACATCTCCTTTCCTCACCTTACATCTCCTCACATCACCTTTCCTCTCCTCATTACTTACCTCTCCTCACATCACCTCTACTCTCCTTTCCTCTCCTCATCACCCTACCTCTCCTCACATCTCCTTTCCTCTCCTCATTACTTACCTCTCCTCACATCACCTCTCCTCTCCTTTCCTCTCCTCATCACCCTACCTCTCCTCACATCTCCTTTCCTCTCATCATTAACTTACCTCTCCTCACTCCTCCTGACATCACCTTTCCTGTCATCACATCTCCTTTCCTCACCTTACATCTCCTCACATCTCCTTTCCTCTCCTCATTACTTACCTCTCCTCACATCTCCTTTCCTCTCCTTTCCTCTCATTACTTACCTCTCCTCACATCACCTCTCCTCTCCTCTCCTTTCCTCTCCTCACATCTCCTTTCCTCTCCTCATCACCTGTCCTCTCCTCATTAACTTATCTCTCCTCCCATCACCTTACCTCTTCTTATCTCTCCTTTCATCACCTCCTCATCACCTTTCCTCTCCTCATCAACTTACCTCTCCTCATATCACCTAACCCCTACTTATCTATCCTGACAGATGGTGGAGGAAGACAAAGTAACTCTCACTGGTAAGGTCGAGGGGGTTTCGAGTTGCCAGGAGGATGACAACCTAAACATCGACTTCTCAGATGGAAGCGAGTTAGTAATTGCAAAGGCGTTATGGGAGCCATTGGAAGAGCAGTTTGAAAAAGGTGACCTGTTTCTGACCGTGGAGAGGGTTGGAACAAGGGTCACAGCTGTAAAGGCTGTTGAGAAAAAAAAATAGTTTAGTTTCAGTGAGCTGTATTTCTTTTTTTTATTTGTTCGTTCAATCATTCATTCATTCATTCGCTCATTCATTCCGTTCATTACATTCATTGTTCCATTCGCAAATTTATCTTCATTAATTGAACATTCTTGTTAGTTAGGGTTATTTAGTTTGATTTATTAATTTCTTTTTCTAACTGCCAAGCAAAGCTGTTTATTTATTTATTTTATTTTTTTTACTTTAATGGAAAATAAATCTGTTTTAAAAAAAACAAAAAAAAAAAAACAAAAGTAAAAAATAATAAAAAAAAAAATCTATGATGTTTCAATGAACTGCATTTCTTTTTTACTGTATGTATGTGTATGTGTGTGTGTGTGTGTGTATTTATTTATTTATTTATTTATTTATTTATTCATTCTTGTATTTTTCCAATAAAAAATTTGTCTTAATTGAACATTCTTGTTAGTTAGGGTTATTTAGTTTGATTTATTAATTTCTTTTTCTAACTGCCAAGCAAAGCTGTTTATTTATTTATTTTTTTACTTTAATGGAAAATAAATCTGTTTTTTAAAAAAAAAAAAAAAAAAACAAAAGTAAAAAATAATTAAAAAAAAAAAATCTATGATGTTTCAATGAACTGCATTTCTTTTTTTTTTTTTACTGTATGTATGTATTTATGTATTTATATATTTTTTTAGATTTTTCCAA
The DNA here is from genome assembly GCF_017639745.1 of Melanotaenia boesemani. Taxonomy (NCBI): domain Eukaryota; kingdom Metazoa; phylum Chordata; class Actinopteri; order Atheriniformes; family Melanotaeniidae; genus Melanotaenia; species Melanotaenia boesemani. Next base: position 2,554,153 of record NC_055705.1, on the reverse strand, counting down.
TAAAAAATTTTGTCTTAATTGAACATTCTTGTTATAAATTATTCTGAAGATTTGATCTGTTTTGCTACAATTTAAAAAAAAAAAAAAAAAAACTAAAGTTCTACTCAAAATTCAGTATATTTTTATTATAGAATACAAGATGATCAAGAGATGCTTCTGTTTTCACATGGCTGACAGAGATTAGTTGGGGTTGTTTAGTTTGATTTATCAATTTCTTGGTCTAACCGCCAAGCAAAGCAAAGTCACAAAGTAAATTATTTTAAAGATACAGGTAAATACCAAGTGTGGTCTGTGAGATCTGATGGGACGGTTTACTGGTTGGATTAAGTGGTTAAGATTGTGAAATGTAATGGAGGCATCCAATGTTAACTTGTTTTTTTTATATATATATATACATCACAAAATATGTAATTGCAGGTCAACCAGCTTATAAAATGATGAAGGCTGGCCCAAATATTAGTATCATTCATATTAATTCTATGGTGTTCCTCTAATTAGTAAAAGATATGTAATATTAATAGCTTTATCTATCACTTGTGATGGAGTTATGGCTGCCTCATGTACCATAGCAATATTCATACATGAATAATATACAGTTTTCTTTGCAAAACCATTTAATGATAAAAATGATGGTTTAAAAATGTATTATCTTATCTACTAATTAATGCAACTATCAACATGTGAAACGTTGTTTTAAAGAGAAGTTCAAAGACTGAACAGTGTTCGGACACCTTATTGTGACTTTATTATCACATTGTAGTCATTCACATTACAGTAGTAATTGTATTAAATTTGTTTATATTATTCAGTCAGTGTTAGTTGTTAGTTAGTGGACTTATATGTTTAAGAACTTTATTTACTTATATTTTACACAGTTTGTAACCAAACACTGGAATTTCTTACTCCACCTAAACTAAACACCCTCCTTTCTACGAGACCGCGCCAGCTCCCGCCCCTCCCCTTCTGCTGGCTTCGGCAAACAGTGAGTAAGCGGCAATCTGTCTCTCGTGAAATTATTAATATTTTATCTATAAACAGCTGTAAACGTCCTCAGAAATGTCCTGAGATGTTGATGAACTATAAGCGAAGTAAAATCAGTCGAAGAACGGTCGAAATTAATTACTATTTTAACAGTTTTAATCGAAACGAACCGGAAGTACATCCATTTCGCTTCGTCACGCTAGCGGAGATTAATGGCTAATGTCCCTCGGTTAAATTATTCAGTTTATGAACTATAAACACGTTTAAGCATCTTCTAACGTGTCCAGTGTGTTGAATGGTAAACGATGTAAAATCAGCCAAACAATAATCGAAATTAGCCATATGAACAAGTATATTTTAACAGTTTGAAGCTAGCTAACCGTTCGCGTTGCTAACGCTAATGGACGCTAACGGCTAATTTTAATGTCATAAATATGTCTTCAGCTCTTGTTAAACTTCAGACGAATTCAAACAAACCAATGACCCACCAGATTTATTTATTCTTTAACCACAGTGACGAAGTTAAATGACATGGCTAATGGCAGATAGGGAGAAAGCAACCAAATTCATTACTATCCCATTCATAGTAACTGGTTTTGTACAGTAAGCTAGCGATTAGCATTATGCTAACCGCTAGCTGTCTGTTCATCCAGACCTGTAGATAATTAGGTGTGTTTTGTAAGGGATTCATATACAGTTAACTGCTAATGCTATCCAGCCTGGAGGGACTAATCAGTCAGAAAACTTTCGTTCTCAGTTAAAAGACTTAATATGCACAGCTGTAAAATTAATAATGTTATAACTGAGTTAACTACTAAGCTGACAGGGACCAAAACATGCAGAGATGAGATGTTTTTCTCTGGTGGCACAGACAGGTATGACATAGATAACTTAAGGACTCTACGGTCTAACTGCAGCTGTGTCTCACAGCTGTTTACTGTCTGTAAAGGTGAGACACACATCAAATTAACCAGATGAAAAATTAATTACTTGTATTTATTACTGATTTTATGTCCACATGACTTTTAACACACTACTCTACATATAAATTAAATGACTGCTTCAGTGAATTGTTTTTTTATGGCCAGGTCATTTTTCTGTAGGAACTGGTTTAGATCTGTTTGAACTGGATTATAATTCACCTGAACTGGACTGTATCATTAGAAATGCCCTGAGAGGACCTGCTCATTATATGGTGTGTTAGAAATTAGCTGCATTGAAGATTTTACAGTAAAATAAAATGGAAATGTGGTATCATCAGTATTATGTGTGTGTGCTGGAGTTCTGGCAGACTGACTCCTCTCAGCTCAGATAATAAACTGTTGATCTGTGTTTTCAGACTAGAGAGAGAAACTCCTGGTGGTTTATCGACTGTTTGGTAAGTACAGACTGATTCAAAGCAGTGGTTCTCACTGTTTAAAAAAATGTACATTAAAATAAATTTAGGCTGAGAAATGACTTAATAATCACCAGCACATTATTTATTAATACATATTGTAATAGCTGCAGCTATAAAACCAGCAACAGAAGAGATTTGTGTTCCTGACGTTCCTGAATCTAAAACAACCAGAAGAAACCACGGCTTTAAGCATTTTCATGTCATGTTATCAGGATTTTACAGTCATGTGAAGCAGACAGTCCTTCCTCTTACAGTTCACAGCTGTAATTTATCAGGACATAATGAGAAATTATCTGCTCCTCGCCAGCTCTGAAAATGAAGTTAATACACCATCAGATAAGAAAATACACATCTCTAACCATGCTGTTATTTAATGAACAGAAACATGAAATCTGTTGAAGACCAAGTCACATTGATCCTGTCCTGATATATTAAACCTTAGAAATGAAAGAGTGGACTTTGTTTTACCAGGACTGTTAAATTCAGTAGATCCTGATGGACTGGATGGAGTTAAATGTGATGGAAGAAATGTTCAGTTTAATGGATGATGTCTTCAGAGAAAAAATGTTCTGATCAATGAGCCTGTTTATGTTGTATGTTAGGATAATTTTTTGAGTCCTGCTATCACAAGCAAAACTACAAACCAGTGTAGATGTGGAAAACTCAGGGTGTGTAGTGGTCGGGAAGTTGACCAGGTATTTTATAAAGCCAACTGTCTCCAGAGAGCAGTAGATGATCTCACACTTAAAGTCTCTGTTTTTATCCACGTATTATCTCCCGAATTCAGCTTTCTTCTGGAAGAAAACCATGATTCTGGATTTTTTTAATGGCTGTTTTTGGTTTGCTGTGAAACATCCATCCATCCATCCATTATCTTGACCGCTTATTCCATTTCGGGTCGCGGGTGAGCTGGAGCCTATCCCAGCATTTTAACAGGTGAGAGGCAGGGTACACCCTGGACAGGTCACCAGTCTGTCGCAGGGCTGCTGTGAAACAACCCTTCCAAAATCTGAGCCAATAGAAACAGATGTAATATTGACATGACAAGCAGCTCAGAGTAACCAGACACAGTAACCAGTAATCAGAGTAACTAACACATGTTGACTTTACAAAGTGAGACACGAGTCAGTAAATCCACCATCATGTGATCAGCCAGACTGACTCAGGTCTAAACTGTAGATTCACTTCTAAACTTAAACATGATGATTTATCCTCTGACTCTCTGAGCTGAGTTTGTCCAGGTGATCTGCTGAAGCCAGACTCTCCTCACCTGGAGGAAACTCTGTCAGGTAACACAGACAGAACCACAATGAGACACCTGGATAAGCTTTGACTGACATTTCTGTTTCACAGCAAGCTGAAAACAAGCAGAGACAATCACAGATTACAGGTTTTTACTGAAGAAAGTTCAGTTTTAGGAGGAGAGCAGGATGTTTGTTCAGTCAGTCTGAGCAGGAACGGATCAGACGTGAAGCAGAATATACCTGGATGAAGGTGGAAGAGGAAGATAAATGATTCAGTTTTACTTTATCATCACATCTGGTGTTTGTTTTAAAAGCTGCTTTAGATTTCTGACAAGAGATTTAACTAGTGGTCATCCAGACGTCTTCCTCCTCCGTCCAGGTGATGTTAGAGCAGCAGATTTAAACATTTCTTCTTCTCAGCTTTCTACATGTTAACACACTGTGTGCTTCCTGAACTCAGACCTGATCAGACTGGTCCAGTTCTCGGCTGCTGGCTGGATTTAACAGATATGAGGTCTCCCTCTGAGACTCTTTCAGCCATAAACACTGAATCAAGGAGCTGCATGGAGCTCTACAGTAGATCATTTCACTGCTTTGTTTACTTACAATCACACAGAAGAAATGTCTGACTTTACTGGACACTAATGAAAGCATCACAGGTTTTTTCTAGAAGAGTACAGACACGACTGTCCTCATCATGTCCAGTAAATAAGCTTCAGTGGCTCCTAAAGGACACTTTGGCTTCATTTAAAGATGATGAATCTTGTTTTATTTACCAGCCAACATGTTATGGTTCTCAGGTATGAGACATCAAGATGGAAAATATAGAAAACATTCAGGTTAATTTAAGTGGAACTTCAGTTTTCTACTGTTTGTAGAAAAATATGATTATTGATTATTGTCATGGGTTTTTAGTTAAGTCATTGTTTCCCTAACAGTACACAGTATTAGAGCTTGAAACCCAGACACACCAGCACCTACAGTCCAGCAAACACAGGTTATCTTAGTAGCTGAAAAGCTGTTTTACCTCCACAGCTGGTTACCGATTTTAACCAGAACAGATGGATCTGGTAACTAACCTGTTGTCTCTTTTCTCAGGCTGAGAGATTGTTAGCTGCATCCTGTGCTTCTGCTGCGGTACGTATGATCATGTATGAAACATGCAGTGTTCCTGTATTCTTACAGAACCCGTATCAGAGGCCGAGTCAGTAAAGTTTAGATGAGTTCCTGTAAAGTAGATGATTGAACGTCTGTAGTGGAGCTGGACAGTTTTATCAGCTTTCAGTGATTGTAGGAACACAGACATGTCGGCCACCATCAGCTCATACAGTCTCATGTTCATCTGCTCATGTCTGTGGAGTTGAGTCACATTCATGTTTCTTCTTAAACTACAGGAATGACCTATAAACATTAATAATAAGTCCAGCAGCTTGTAGAGAACCAAGCAGCTTCCACATTTCACATGTAAACAGATGTTTCTCTGAGGATCCTGACATATTCCTGGAAAGTTTTTAGTTTAGAAGATGTAGAACATCTACAGCTGTTTTTTACATCTGAACCATAAACACTTGGAGCCTCTGAGATGATGATCAGAGCTCCAGCCTCCAGTAAAACCAGTCAGGTGTCCAGACTTAGCCAGTGGGACAGGATTGTGTTAAAGTTGTACTCATACCTGTTCCTGCTACTTCCTGTTTAACTGCTGTCAATCATCCTGTCAGCGTGCAGCTGGTTAACATCCAGACCAGCAGACCTGGTCCTCTCAGACTGGATCCATGAACTGCAACATCCGTCATCACGCAAGATGTTTCACAGCTGATCTGCTGCTGCTCTGCTTTCCTTCTGACCTCTGATCACTTCTGTATTAATCAGCAGCAGGACTGATGTCACCTTGTAGAAAGAGGACATGATATTTTTATCTTTGATCATGAAGCTTCCAGCCTCTGAAATGATCTTCTAACAGCAAGTTAAAGTCCAGAAAAGTCTGGATCAAAGCTCATCCTGTTGAGACCAGAGCAGAAGCAGTCAGCTGTGAGATCAGATGATTTGATGGTTTCTGGCAGTGAACTAACTCCTCTGTTTCTCCTCTCAGACTCCGAGAGAACGGGGTTCAGGATTCCTGCTTTGTCTGGTAAGTGTTTATAGTAGATGGAGGTTGAGTCCATCACATGACTGAATGTATGAGGGTTTCACATTTAAACCTTTTCATCCTGCTTAAGTTAAATATTGTTATTGATCAGTCCTGCTGACCAGGTGAGTTCCTACATACGTGTTAATAAAAACACATCTAGAAACATTAAACTGAAGTCAGACATGAGAGACGAGCTGTTCTACCTGTAAATGGATCAGACCTGGTCCAGCAGCAGTGGGCGGAGTCCACCAGTGTAAAGCCGACAGTTTCCAGTTGGAACTTCCTGCTAGGTCCCGTTTAATGGATTTAACGACCACAGCCAGAAACCAGCATGTGTTCATGTAATTATGACACTTTATTATGATCAATGTGTTCCAGCTTCATCCTGGTTCCTACATTTAATAAATGAATCAGACCAATAAGCAGCTGCTGACTCTTCCTCTCAGACCTCATCCTGGAGCTGAAACATGGATCATCATGTTACAGAACACCTGCAGCTCTGATGTTTTCTCTCTGCTCATTTATGATGTGTGATGGTCAGTTTAAGTTCTGTCATCAGTAACATGTAAACATGACGTCTCCATCTGAGTTAATCAGCTGCTGGATCAGGAGAGAGCAGGTGAGTCCTGTCAGCCAGAGGTGGGACTGGACCAGAACAGCTGGATTCTTCTGGTCTACAAAATGCAGCTGCTGTGTGTTGAACTTGTTTCCTGGTCTGCATGACATCAGAGGAAGTCCAGATCTACTTTGACTAGAGTCTGCAGTGATCACCTGTGATTGGTTCTGCACTGATCTGGTTCATGTAGACCAGGACTACACAGTTTGGTCCTATGAGGGCAGCAGTCCTGCAGGTTTTAAAGTCTCCCTGCTCCAACACACCTGACTGAGTTGTTGTGTTGGATCCATGTCAGTAGTCTGGTGTGTTGGAGCAGGAAACACTGAAAACCTGCAGGACTGCAGCCTTCGTAGGCCTGAACCAGCAGCCCTGATGTAGAACAAGTCAGAGGGTCTGAGTGGGTTCTACGTTTCATGATGCCATTTATTTTCACACAAACCGCTGGAAATAGTGCTGCACAGAGATTTATTAAACTTGGTTTTTCTTTCAGCTTTCTCTTCATTTGAAGATCTTGGATGTAATTTTATATTTTATGTGTAAAGTGGATGATTGATCATCTGCAGCCTTCAGTCATTACAGACCTGTTACTAAACCCACAGCTTAATAAACCTAGATGGACTTAGTTTCATGTGGCCTTTCTCAAACTGAAACAAAGAATGAGAAATATGATTTTGCCAGATAATATATACAGAAAAAAGTGCAAAACAACTTTCAGAACATTTATATAAAGATGTTTGTTAGGATCCTGATGCTAGTGAACGAAAGCTGCCTTTAAAAAAACTACCCATTCTGATCTTACTGAAAACAGTTTTAAAGGAAAACGAGTATTTTTAATAAGGACTTTGTTTTATATTTAAGATAGTTAAAGGGTCTCCAGATTAGATTGTGTTTCATTGAGTTGAGTTAAACAATGTCTAATCAATGTTTTCTGTGTCTTGCAGGTGTCCTGTGTCCTCCACCTCTCTTCCCCTCCCCATCTACCTCTATCATTATTGGACGCTCTATCTTTCCTGTCACTCTAGTGCATATCTATCTAATTATTGGACTCTATCTTGTATCCCATCTATCCCTGCTCTATCTAGGGCAACAAGGCCCACCCTCTATCTTGTATCCCATCTATCCCTGCTCTATCTAGGGCAACAAGGCCCACCCTCTATCTTGTATCCCATCTATCCTTGCTCTATCTAGGGCAACAAGGCCCACCCTCTATCTTGTATCCCATCTATCCCTGATCTGTCTAGGGCAACAAGGCCCACCCTCTATCTTGTATCCCATCTATCCTTGCTCTATCTAGGGCAACAAGGCCCACCCTCTATCTTGTATCCCATCTATCCCTGATCTGTCTAGGGCAACAAGGCCCACCACACATGAAACCTGTTTTTGAACCTTTTTACAAGAATTGATTGTTTGGAGATTGATTACAAGAAACTTGATATCTTATCTTCTGTCTTATTGGACTCTATTTTTGGACTTTCTGATATTTGCATATAAACTCTCAGCAGTGTAGAATTCCTGGTGAGATCTATCTGTTCTAATCCTGAGAGCATCTCCGCCCTCACGCTCTATCTCTCCGCTGTTCTGTCCTATCCTGCACCCTTGCACTTAGAATTGGAAACAACTAATTTAACTAGAAAGCATTGCTATACATCATATACATTCAGATCTGACAAACATTTAACATTCAGTGGACCAAAGAAAAAGAACATTATTTTAAATATAATTCTGTACATTTGGAAAAACAAATTTGCTACATACACAGACAATTTGGATTGACTTCAGAGATCTTCCATACTTTATCATTTTGTTCATTTGATAGAGATCAGCTGTATTTATTGATCTCCAAGTAACACATCTTTAATACAGCACTTAATACAGTAATTTATAGTTCACTGTTTAGATAAATCTACAAAAATCCTAATTGGATTATAGTAAAATCCAGAGCACGGTCATTTATCTCAGTTTGTTCCTGCTCCTCATTCTGGACTAACTGAAGGTTTGTGAGCTGTAAGTATTTCTGCAGCACTCAGTTACAGTTTGTTATTTGTGTTAAAATATATTATATAAATTAAAGTAAAAGATAACCGCTAGAAGTTCCTGGAGTGTGTTTATTTCCAGTGAATCAGCTGTTTCCACTCCTTTGCTGCTACCACTGGACTCACTGCAGGTTTGCTAAAGTCTTGCTATAAAAGACCACATCCAGCATTGGAGAAGCAGTCTGCTGTCTGTCCTGAGCTGAGCTGAAAGGAGGAATCCAGACAACAGAAGCCATCTTCATCCCACCACCTTCGCTGCTGCTGCTGTGTTCCAGATTTGCACATAAAAGTCGATATAAAACAGTCACAGATGTGAATAGAGCTTAGTGTCATATCTAAAAAATTATTAGATTCATACAGTTCTATCTATTGGAAAAGCTAAAGAGTAGCATAAAACAAAATAAGTAATCTGGTGTAACATCTGACGTAAGTGATCTCTATATATTTCTGGGTATTGAATACTTGTAAAAACTAGTTATAAATTGACTCCTGAGAAATACTGAAAATCCGTATCTGATATTTTCTGTGTGCTAACAAAAGTTACTAGTTTAGTTTAACAGATTGTAGCTAATTCATCTGGTTCTGTCAGATTCATATTTGAAGATTTGAGGATTTCTTAGATATTTTAAAGAATTTGGTTAATTGAAGATTTGAACATTAAATATTTTTAACCACTTGCAGTGACATTACATAACTTTTCCCTTTAAGAGTTAGTGCATATCAGATTAACAAGTGTAAACCGAGTTGATTATTTACGTCTATAAACTTCGTACCAAAACAGTTTTAATAGTTTGGGGGTCAACTGATAGATACTAGCTGATTGTATAGCCTAAATATATTTTCTGGTATAATTACTTCTGAATAGTCTGTACAACAGTTTAAATAACTAATCTGTATAATTTCAGATAACAATATATATCAATTCTTGTGCATATTTGGAATAAAGTATCCAAGAACCACTGAACACAAGAGTAATTTGTACTAAAGTGTGTGGTAATTAAATACTGCTTTGATTCAGCATAAGTTGTACTGAGGTTTTTGGTCGTGTGAAATCTTGAGAAATTATTTTTCTTTAGTGTTTATTAAACTTGAGTTTGTGTTTGAGAAGACATAAAACCTGTTAACTGAGTAAAACTCAAATCTGTTAGTGTTATCAGTACAAATAAAGTAAGGTTTGAGGTTTTGAAGGAGCAAAAATGCCGAGAGCAAAACGTGGGTCTCAGTCTCAGAAGTGCAGATGGGAGAAGGCAAGACAAGCTCGTGAACAAGCACAAGGTACCAGTTCTCAGAGCAGCAACCAGGTGTCCCAGACGGTGTCTTATGCTGATGCTCTAAAGAGAGGATCTCACAGTGATGATGTTGGACAGACTTCTGATGGTCCCCAGGTAAACCAGAGTGTACCACAGCTGTCTCATGCTGAAATGCAGATTACCAACAGAGGCCAGAACAGTTCTAGCGAACCACCAGTTCCTAATGAGAACACTGTCATAGATACTGTCCAGAATGATCCCTCTAAAGGACAACAGGTAAACCAGAGTGTACCACATGTGTCTTATGCTGACATTGTAAAGAGAGGACATGATGCAGCCGGACCATCTCATTTACACACCATGACCGAGGAACCTGAACCATCTGTGACACGACTCTCTGCTTCATACAGTCAGGCTTCCTTCAAATATGGAAAAATGTCAAGGAATAAGCAATGTGTGGCAAACAGTTTGGTGTTTCTATCATATCTGCATGAGGATGAAAACATTACCAAACAAGATCTTAACCATGTTTTGGATAAAGGTGACGCAATGTACAGAGAGGTTCGAAAAAGGTTTAAAAACAGTACTTTCCTGGCAACTGACGAACTCCCAGATGAGGTGACAGCACGAAAGGCTAAATGTCATGTAGACTTAACTCAGGAGTCTCATTATGGAACATATGGAGGTGGAGAGACTGTTCTAAGCCTTGAGGAAGGACTGAGTTGTTTGTTGTCTGATGTACAGTATGCACTGTTGCTAATAACAGGATTATGTGTTGGAGTTTTCCGGACCGAATCTGGAGAATATGGAATTTTTGACCCACATCGTCGAGATAAAGATGGACTGCCAGTGCCATTAGACACACATACGTTTGCAAGTGCTGTAATGCTGAAATTCTCACGTCTGAGTGATATGATTGACAGGATCATATTGTCCTACTCTGCGTTTATGCTAGCACCATCTACTCAGTATGAACTCAAGCCTGTGTCATTTTACACTGCAAACCCATCCAGCTCAAGAAATGCTGTGTCACAGACAGACTGCAGAACGCCAGCTGTTAATACACCGCCTCTGTCACATGATGCTGTTGATAAATCACACAGATATATACGCCATGATCACTCTGAGAACATTTCACCAGAAATAAAAGCTAACTGTAATGTGGTCGAACAACAGGAGATTGAAACTGCATCATTCCAAAGACAGGATTCTCCAGTACATCAATCAAACATGACAGCTCACGTAATGAACACTACAAGTGATCTTTCTGATAACGTAATGCAAAGTGTGTCTACTGATAGCAGTATGCCATTACCTATGAGAGAAGATGGGGTTTCATTATGTAATACCAATGTTGTACCAGAAACAAGTGAATTCTATTCATTCATTGCACATGATGATACTGTCTGTGATGCTGTTAGTGATTTCTCTGATACTGTGCAACTGGAAATCTCCCGGAAACTAACAAAGCTGAGTAAAGCTGAAAGGAGAAAAATGAAAAAGAGAGTAATGATGACCGAAAAACCTAGACAAAAAAAAGATGATAAAAAACAGAAAGAGAGGCAAAAATATTCTTCTAATGAACTTTATAGAAAAAAGAAAAAGTGTGCCTCTACCAAGAGATATCAAAACAACCTTGCTTTTAGACAGAAGAAAACTCAGTACATTAGAAATCAGTACAAACACAATCCTGAGTTTAGAGACAGACAAAGATCATACGTTAGAAATTCCTATAGAGAAAATGCTGAGTTTAGAGACAGACAAAGATCATACGTCAGAAATTCCTATAGAGAAAATGCTGAGTTTAGAGACAGACAAAGATCATACGTTAGAAATTCCTATAGAGAAAATGCTGGGTTTAGAGACAGACAAAGATCATACGTCAGAAATTCCTATAGAGAAAATGCTCAATTTAGACAGAGACAGAAAGAGTACATAAAGCATTGTTACAAACAAAAGGAGGTGTTTCGACAAAAACAAAAGACATACATCAGAAATAATTATAGACAAAGTGAAGCATTTCGAGAGAGACAGAAAACCTATGTCACCCAACGTTATGCAAATGACAGAGAATTCAGACTCAGACACAGACAGCTTATGAAAAAACGAATGTCAGACAGATACAATGACAACTATTCCTTCAGGATGATGCATAAGATCAGATGTGCAACAATCATTAAAAGAAAATACAGACAGATGAACAGACAAACTCACAATGTAGAAACTGAACCAGAAAACAGAATCAATCCGATTGTAGAGCAGAACCAGAGTGAGCCAGAAAACAGTTTAATCAATGAAGCAATATCTGTCTTCAGATCAAACATAAAGGCAGGCCCCACCTTTGTTTGTTCTTCATGTGAGAAAGCGTCTTTTCCCAACCAAGTCAAACTTTGCAAAAGATCAAATTATAAAAAAAATCCAGATGTAGTCGCACAGTGCCTGACAGGAAAGTACATTCATGTTTGTGATGAATCCTGTATAAATGAGCAGTGCTCTGTGCCCGATGAGAGAAAGAAAGAGTGGGTTTGTCACACATGCCATGAACATCTTAAAAAGGGGAACATGCCAAGACTTTCTGCAGCAAATAACCTTCAACTCCGTAAGATTCCACCTGAACTGTGTGATCTAAACATCTTGGAGAGACATCTGATAGCAAAGTGCATACCGTTTGCTAAGATCATTCCCCTACCTAAAGGCAGACAAAGACTCATACGTGGAAATGTGGTGTGTGTTCCATCAGAAGTTAATGAGACAATTAACATGCTGCCTAGACTTCGGTCTGAGTCTCAAGTTTTACGAGTAAAGCTGAAAAGACGTCTGTCTTATAAAGGTCACCAGCTGTTTCAGTCTGTCACCTGGTCCAAACTTGTTCAAGCACTTATCAAACTGAAGCAGGTCCATCCCCAGTATCAGGATATTACTATCCGAGATGAAGCTGAACTCTGTGATCCAACACTTCCTGATGCAGACGATGATGATGATGATGATGATGTAAGCATGGCAGAGGATGACTATGATGAAGCTGATTTAATGGAGATTGACATGATTGAGAAAGATGCACTGTGTGATGCAGAAAATGAGCCTGAACGTGATAAGGACATGCAGAGTGACACTGAACAAGAACACAGAGATGATGCAGAACCAGATGATCTACCAAATGGAGGTTTTGCTATAGAATCATGTCTTCAGCCTGTTGACATATCAGATGAGATTCTCTGTTACACCGATAGCATCTACTGTGTTGCTCCAGCAGAAAGAAATGATCCAGTCAGCTTTTTTAAAACACCAAAGCTTGAAGCCATAGCGTTTCCCTGCCAATTTCCTACTGGTCAGAACACCATAGATGAAGCTCGAGAAAAAATTGTCACACCTAGTGGATATTTCAAGTCCAGACTTTTCCACATTGATGAGCGGTTTGCTAGAGATCCTAATTATCTGTTCTTTGCACAATTTGTCACTGAAATTAACTTGGCCAATTCCAGCATGATGGTACAGTTAAGAAAAGGAAAGACTAAAACCAGAGATGGAAGACAAATAACCTCAGCCATGTTACAGAACAGAACAGAAGTTCAGAAGCTGGTGAGAAATAAAGATGCAGTCAGATTCATGATCCCACTAAGAGGAACTCCTGCATACTGGCAGAAAACCTCCAAAGACCTTTTTGCTATGATCAGACAGTTGGGAACTCCTACGTTCTTTCTGACTTTTTCTGCTGCTGAATTCAGGTGGCCTGAAGTGATAACAGCTATAAAGAGACAGCAAGGTGAACAAGTAGATTTTGAAGCTCTAAACTGGTCAGAAAAAAGTGAAATTCTCAGATCAAACCCTGTCACATCCATGCGTATGTTTGATAAGCGTGTTGAAGCCCTGTTCAGAGACCTGCTTCTCTCTCCTTCACAACCTCTGGGAGAAATTATCGATTTTTTCTACAGACTGGAGTTCCAACACAGAGGAAGTCCACACATACATGGTCTCGTTTGGGTAAAAAATGCTGTAGAACTTGATGTGAATGACGATCAGACTATCTGTGATTTCATTGACAAATACATCTCAGCCCAGTTGCCTGACCCAGACACACAACCTGAACTGTACAGGAAAGTGAGTGAGCTCCAGAAACACAGTAGGAACCACACAAGAACCTGTTTCAAGAGTGTAAACTCTGGTTGTCGGTTTGGTTTTCCAAAGCCGCCCTGCAGAAAAACCATGATTGTGAGACCTGAAGAAGAAGGAGACATTAACGCTGCCAAAGAGAAACTGAAACCTTTCATGGACCTGCTTAATGAACCTGAAATTGCTTCCTTGACTTTACAACAGATCCTGGTTCGTTGCAACCTGACGCTGCAAGAATATGAAGGATGTCTTCATTTGATGAACAAAAAGATTGCCGTCCACCTGAAACGTGATCCCAAAGACTGCTGGATTAATGGTTACAACCCACATCTGCTGAAAGCCTGGGATGCTAACATTGATGTTTCATATATTGTGAATGCTTATTCCTGTGTGGAGTATCTCTGTAAATACATTACAAAACAGGAGACAAATCTTTCAAACTACTTAACAGATATGTTACAGAACGCAGACAGAGATCATGTCAATGAGTGTGATGAGATGCGAGCCGTCATGCAAGCTTACTCAAAGAAAAGAGAAGTCAGTGCTCAGGAGTGTGTGACTCGTGCATGTGGAATAAAAATGAAAAAATCTTCACGAAGCACAATTTTCGTTCCCACGGAAGAAAACTGCTGTAAAATGAGTCGTTCTATAGCATTCTTGGAGGAACTGCCACCAGAATCTTGTGACGTCTGGATGACAAGTTTGAATGACAAGTATAAAGCCAGACCAGAGAGACCAGAGTATGAGGAGATGTGTTTGGCTGATTTTGCTGCTAACTGCAGGTTTGTCAAGAGTGAAAATGCTAAAAAGGACGATGTCTTTCCACTGCTCAATGGACTAGGATATGTTCAACAGCGTAAAAATGATAAACCTGCTATTATCAGATATTACCACTGTTCAAAAGAAAAGCATCCTGAAGAATTTCATGAGAGATTACTGAGACTGTACCTTCCTCACAGATCAGAGCAGGAACTAAAGAGAAACTTTCCTACATATCAGTCTTTCTACTCTTCTGGATGGGTCGTGCTACCCGGATCAAACCATTCTGTCTATGTGAAGAACATTGTCAAACACAACAGAGACAAGTACGAGAAACACAGTGAGGCCATTGAAGAAGCACTGGAGGAGTTTGAGGAGAACAGAAACGTTGTGATCGATGAATGGTGTAATCTTGCTCCAGAATCTGAAGTTGTGAGGTTGGATTGTGATGAGGACCTGCTGGTAAGAGAGCTAATCAATGAAAACGAGCAGGAAAATGTTCCTGACCTTTGTCCTCAGTCTGATGCTGCAACAGAACTCAGTGCAATCAGACAAGCCCCTGCCATTGATCCAACTGTTCTCAGACAAATGTATCAGAACCTGAACCAGAAGCAGGCCTGTGTGTTCTATGCAATCAGAGACTGGTGCATCAAACATGTCTGTTCTGTCAATCAAGAGCCATTTTTCTTCTATGTAAACGGTGGTGCAGGAACAGGAAAGTCACATCTGATTAAATGCATTCACTCAGAAGCATCAAAGATACTGAGCAGACTGCCAAGACATGCAGAGGAAGCCGACATATCGAGCCCTACTGTTTTTCTCACTGCATTTACGGGAACTGCAGCTTTCGGGATTGGTGGAACAACGTTGCATTCTCTCCTCCACTTGCCTCGCAGTTTAAAACCTCCCATTCAAGGACTTGGCAATAAACTGGATGAAGTCAGAGCTGAACTGTACAATGCTGAGATCATTATCATTGATGAGATTTCTATGGTTTCCAAGCAGCTTTTCGCCTATGTGGATGCCAGACTGAAACAGATCAAGGGTAATAACAGACCTTTTGGAGGAATGTCAGTCCTAGCTGTTGGAGATTTTTATCAGCTGCCACCAGTACGACAGTCTAAACCTCTCTGTGTGCACGACCCATCTCAGATTGACCTATGGCAGGAACATTTTCAGATGATCACCCTGACTGAGATCATGCGTCAGAAAGATGATGTTGCCTTTGCAGAAATGCTGAACAGGATTCGAGTGAAGGAGAAAGATGAGGAACTGTCTGACTCTGACAGAGAATTGCTGACACATACCATCACTCAACCAGAACTTTGTTCCACCGATGTTCTGCATATTTTCCCCACAAATAAGTTGGTTGAAGATCACAACTCAGCAACGCTGTCTCGGTTATTTTCTGACATCATCACTATTGATGCAGACGACTTCCAGAAAGATTCTCGATCACAAAGAATGACACGGCAAGACAAACCCAGCAAAGGAGGACGCAATGATTTACCTGACACCTTGAAACTTGCGGAAGGAGCTCGTGTCATGCTCACCAGAAACATTGACATACAGAAAGGATTGGTGAATGGTGCCTTTGGTACTCTGATGAAGGTGATTACTTCTGAGACGGATCAACGCATCACAAAGCTTGGGCTGAGAATGGACAGTCAAACAGCTGGAAGACGTAGTGGACCTGCAGGATCTGACGATCTGGTTTACGTGGAGAGAGCAGAGGATACTGTGAAACAGAAAGGAGTGGTACGTAGACAGTTCCCTGTAAAGCTGGCCTTTTCTTGTACCGTGCATAAAACTCAAGGCTTAACAACACATGCAGCTGTAGTTTCCTTGAAGAAGATCTTTGAAGCAGGCATGGCTTATGTGGCTCTAAGCAGGGTGACTTCTCTCAGCGGACTGTATCTGTTGGACTTGGATGAGAAGAAAATCTACGCCAACCCTGAAGTTACTACAGCCATCCAGACCATGAGACAAGCCAGTGTGGATGACATGATGCCTCTTCTTCCTCTGAGAGAAACCGTAAGCAGGCCTGACACTCTGACCGTCGTCCATCACAACACAGAGGGACTGCCTTCTCACATCGATGACATCAAGAGACATCATGAACTGTGTCTGGCCGATGTACTGTGTCTAACCGAATCTCACCTGCAGGGCTCCTTTGTTGCAGACAGTCTTCAGCTGGATGGATTCACCTTGTACAAGCGTAACAGACACGTGTCGTACACAAATGTTCCTCAGATGGCCAGCAGATGTGGCGGTGGAGTTGCTGTTTATGTGCGATACCACATTCAGGTGCATGAAAAACAGTATTTGCATAATGTTACTGATCTTGAATTTGTAGTTCTGAAGGTTGAGGCTCCAGTCCAGGCACTGATCGCAGCTGTGTACAGACCCCCGAGCTACAGTTTGAGGCGCTTCCTGGAAAACATGGTAAGCCTTCTGGATGCACTGGAGACGATGGACTGTCACCCTGTAATTGTTTGCGGCGACTTTAACGAGAATCAGGTACCCACTTCTCCCAAGCCCATTTTGGAGCTGTTCCAGTCTAAAGGTTATACACAGCTGATCACATCTGCCACCACAG
Source organism: Melanotaenia boesemani (assembly GCF_017639745.1). Classification (NCBI taxonomy): domain Eukaryota; kingdom Metazoa; phylum Chordata; class Actinopteri; order Atheriniformes; family Melanotaeniidae; genus Melanotaenia; species Melanotaenia boesemani. Next base: position 2,537,034 of record NC_055705.1, on the reverse strand, counting down.
ACAAGAACACACTACTAGATCTTGTATTTATATCCCAGCGTCAGCAGTGTCTCCATTCTGGTGTGATGAGGACGTACTGGAGCTACCATAACCCGGTGTTCTGCATCGTTTCCACCAGTGAACCATGAACATGTCTGGTGAGTTTTAAAGAGGACGTTCATTTGAAAAACACTTTACTTTGTATTTTGGTGTACAGATCAGTGAAAAGTGTGCAAAAATTTAATAAATCATGAAGAAATCATGGTACAGAGAAATTATGGGAACAGAAATAATGATACAGAATATTTATGGAAACAGAAATAATGATACAGAAATTTTATGGATAGAGAATTAATGGTACAGAACCTTTATGGATAGAGAATTAATGGTAGAAAATAATTATGGAAATAGATTTTTGGCCTGTGCATTTACCTGGGTGGGTGGGTTTGGGTTGGTAAATGCACAGGCCAAACATGGTAAGCCTTCTGGATGCAGAAGAATTCCCATGAAGTGCAGCGGCTGGTTTTGTACAAACCAGCCGCTGCACGTCATGGTAAGCAGCTGTACTGCAGCAACTGCAGCACAGTTGCTGGTTTTGGACATACCAGCAACTGTTTGCAGCATCCAGAAGGCTTACCATGCAGTACAGCTGCTGGTTTGTATACATCCAGCAGCTGTACTAAAGCTGTTCAAAATAACTACATCAATACACCAGAAAGCATGAGCTTTCTGGTGTATTGATATACCAGCTGATACCCACAGGGTGCAGGGCATGGTGGGTTGGGGGTGGGGTGGGCAGTCAAAGGAACCATCACTGATTTATTCAGCTATTCACAGTTTCATTGCACTATCTGTGTGTACTTAGAGCTGAATGGCCAAATCTTTGACACGAGGATGTTTTTACCGGCAGAAAAGATGTTTTTGTTTAGAAATTCCTTTTTTAGACGTGTGTACTCCAGACAGGACACATGTTCTCCTGTGTCCTCTGTGACAACTTCATCCAGCACAACCATTTGCAGCAGATCTACACCATCACACTTCTACATCATCTTCATGAACTATTGGTGCAAACAAGAGACACCACTGCTGGACCACACAGAGAAGTCTTCTACATGCTGCCATCCCAGTCTTTCTTCAAGTAGGTGATGAAATGTCACCTGTGAAGCTTCACCTGACCGCCTGACTGGGCCTAAGAAAGATTATTGCCATAATGCTGCCATGCTGCACACCAACAACAGAGGAAGCAAGACTTCACGGGACTAAGAGACTCCTCCTCCTCCTGCCAGTGACCTGGGTTCCTCACAGTAGAAGAAAAGGTAATGAAATTATTCATTATTATTGTAATTAATATATATTCATCCATGTTGCAGATTACAGCATCTAAAGAACATTTGCTTTCTGTTTATCAGCTCTTCCTCTGCTGTGAGTCTTTCTTTTCACCATCGATCCTCATCAGAATACTGTCATCAACACTCCCAAAGCATCTGGGTGTGAAACTGCACTGGCCAGGAGAAGACTGGACCCGCAGCACATTTAAGGTATTTCGTTATCATGTGTTATGCAGGCTTTCAGCTGGTGGTCTTAGAAAAATTGAGTTAATAACAAAATGTGTTTATCCATTTCTTTTCCTCAGGACCAGTTCCATGTTCATGCCTGCACGACACCATCAAAGAGTAACCTGTGCTGACTCTTGAGTCAGAGACCAGCCATGTTGCTGCAGGGAAACGTTGCTGAGGACCAGTCAACATTTCTGGACTAACTTCCTCTTATCTGTGTAGCAAAAGGCCTTCTCAGTAAGACTCAACCTTCCTGTGTGCAGCAGAGACTGAACTGGTCCATGGAGGCAGCAGATGATCAGCCTCTGGAAAAGGAAACCATCCCATGGTGATCACACCGTACATCTTCACTGTGACAACATGTTCTCAGACTCTCTGGTCTGCACCAACACACAATAGAACTGAACTCAGCTTACACCATCCATCTTTGTAAAGACTATATTTTATAGTACAGTTTCATATTATTTATAGTTAAATAATTAGTTTTGCAGTGATAACAGTAATGAAAGAATCACAATAACTGACAATTATAATAAAAAAATTATTTGAAAAAACAAATTTTTAATATAAATTATAGGTTCATAATTGCCAAGTGAATTCTATTAAATTAAAAATAGATTATTTCCCTGATAATAAATTATAATGTTGTAAAGGTTTTAGTTTTCTTTGTTCTGTTAGCCTTCTCTTTGGTTCCTTTGACTGCCCACCCACCCGAAGACACTCTGTTTATCTTCAGAGTGTGTTGGGGTGTGAACAATTGTCCATATTCCATATAATCATATGGAATATATAATATGTATATATTTACATGAATGTGTCTGTATGGGTATGTGTATATACATATTTACAGTATTTTGTGTCAGTTGCTATTATTGTATATTATAAGAATAACAGATATGTTTATAATTATCATTAGAAATGATTATTACAGTACAGTAATTATACTGATTATTTATAGACAGCATCCAGCGGGACTCACACATACATATGTTAATCTTTGGATGCTGACTGTGCCTAATATTTAGGCCTTAACAATAATAAATTGCCTAAGTGAAATAGGACATTGCAATGCCATTTCAAAACTTGGCATTTTCCACCATAAAGACTGCAAATGCAGCTAATAGCAGGTCCACAATTCAGTTAACAACCACAGCATCACAGTGTTGAAGCTGAAGAGACGGCCAAGCTAGCAAAGCCTGGAACATGTTTGTGTGAGTCCTGCTCAAGTGTGGGGTATCTGCTGGTATGTAGGTAGAAAACACATATATACACTTAACCTGGACTAATATAGACCCCAGTTAGAGACAAACATCATATAAAGAATATAATGTGACCAAATATATTGACAATGATCCTCAGGGTGTTCAAAGTGCTTCTGAAATGCCCACAACTAATGAGGAGGTCACACAGGCCACATCCAGAGATGTGAGTCTTCCTGTAGTTTTACGTTCAACCTGGGGTAATTCTGGTTATATGTACATAAATTACGCTTTTAATATGATTATCTGGAGTGGGGCTGGGTCTATGAAAGACTGTGTACCCACATCGAAGCACAAAAGAAAAGTCTGATGGGATGTGGCTCCACATATCCATTTAAACTGTGATATGTATTTTTTTAATTACTATTAATGCCCAACAAAGGGTGATGTTTGTTTGAGTGTGTGCTATTAATAGCTTTTTGATTTTCAAATGTATTATTCCATATAACTGCTGGCATTTAATATGATTACGTTTATCAAACAAAGCCAGTGCTTTCTGTAGGGTGGAGAATTCTCTTTTTTTTGTTGTTGTTTTTTTGTTTGTTTGTTTTGTTTAGTTAGATTCTCCTAATATTTTATTTACATTTTTTAATATATCTGTTAAACTGTATTGTACTTGTGAATGTTTCAGTCATAATGTTAATATAAATTATATTTGCTTTGGATATTGCCACATTTTCTTGGAGAAAATGTTTTAAATCTGTGCTGTCATTGCAGATGTTCTGCTTTCTTTGTTAAAATGGCTATTTTTTTCTAATAGTGATATCACTTTTATGTGTCATATTTATTCAATCTGAAATGTTATCAAACTCTGGTTAATCTATTTCTCTAATTTGTTCCATAGTTATAAAATTAATTGCTGCCACATTTATTTTTTAAATTGTCATTCATGTTACTACATTTACAGATTATTAAGTTTCAATGTAATCTATGGCTTCCTAGATTAAAAATGTCTAACTTCTACTTATACAAACACCACAGATCTGCTTTGTAGAAAGAATAATAAAAATGCACATTTTGAATATTGTCAGACTGAGTTTGAGATTATTCTCCTATTGAATTAAACTTAATTACTATTTATGCTAAGACTTCAGCAGAAGGTTTCAAGTTTTGAACTTTAAAGACTAATAGTGTTAACTTCAGCTGCATAAATACTTTGTCAACCAGCAGATTTCACCTGTCTTCAAACCTCTTCAACTATATTAAGCACATTTAAGTTAAACTTTCCATCATTTCATCACATTTTCTCACCAGTGTCAGCTTTTCTTTTGCTTTTTAAAATCATTTATTCCACTTTTCACCACTTCAGACCCTTAAAACTGAGAATCATATAGTTGAAGTATAACTTCATTTGAAATATATCAAAACAATCTTTAACAACCACATTTCAAGCACTCTGTCTGTCCGATCTGTTGTTTCCTTCAGCACCATTGACAGGAAAATTATTAGTCTGTTGTGGGTGTCCACACACCTCCTGACAGCACCACGGACAGCAGCACAGTTTGCGCTTCAACCTTTCACCCTTTCAGCACCTTTAAAGTCCAGTTTGAGCTTTACATCCTTCAACTTCTCACTTCAGCTTAATAAATATTTCTTCAACAAAGACATTTCAGCCTTTTTTAACCATCTTCAGCCATTTTTCAGCATTTTATTTCAATCATTCAGCATGACAGCATTCACACATGCTGTTATGCAATAACAGCTTTTTCTAGTTGTGTGAATGCTGTTAAGCATTCACACTATAGTTTTCCTGTTTTTCTTTATTATTATTATTATTGTGTGAATGCTGTTAAGCATTCACACTATAGTTTTCCTGTTTTTCTTTATTATTATTATTATTGTGTGAATGCTGTTAAGCATTCACACTATAGTTTTCCTGTTTTTCTTTATTATTATTATTATTATTATTATTATTATTATTATACCGCATTTTTCGGCACCTTTCTCCTTCCGCATTTTTTGTGCTATTTCAACAATTTTGGTATCAAAACGTTCAGCTCGTTCAGGACATTCCTGCTTTGACTTTTGGTATTTATAACTTTTATACTTTTTAAAATATTTAACTTTAAACAAAAATATTTTGCCATTGAAATCAATTGAAAACCTTTCAGCTCATTCAAAAACTTCTGCTTCTTTCAACTCCTACTACTTTTACATACTTTCAGCTAGAAACACCATTCAAACTTTAAACAACTCACAACGGATTGCGCTATTTAAAAATGACTTTTTTTGCCGATATGTTTTACGGTTTGGGATTTATGGAAGTTTAAAAATCATAAAAATTTTCATTTTCAACAAAATCTCTCCCACTCTAGCGCCCTCTAGCTTTTCAGCCTGTTCCGCTACTCCAAACAAATTCTCATAACTCCTACAATTTTCATCGTAGAGACATAAATTATACATCAAAACGGAGGAATTTAAGTTGGCTTCGAATAGAACCAAGCACGACAGAGCTGGGACTTATAGATTTTGAGTTACGCCTCTCCAAGCGAGCAAAAGTCAACTTTTGCTCCTATACCCTTCCATTCAAATCAGAGGCAGGATTCTGGGTCAAAGTGCATTTCTCCTCTGTTTTTAACTCGCCACCATTTAAATTCTGTTCAAAGTAGGGATGAATAAATTACATCCCTGCCTTCCTCAGACCCTCCTGGCGCTCACGGTGAAAGAATTATTTGGATATCTCCTAAAGTTTTCTGTCAGGAGCGAGGAGTTCGAGAGGTGCGCAGAGTGATTCGGCAGTTCTGCTCTGCTCTTTTCCCAGTCTGTGCCTGTCAGTTAAGTGAGGGGCTGTTGTCATGACAACTCACTGAGTGCTCTCAGCTGTTAGGAGCCAGCTGACCTTTGACCTCATACATTCAGTCTTATTGATCCAGATTATGGATTTCTCACCTGGTTTTGTCCTCCTAATGAGTCCACATATGTCTCTGTCCTCTTCTCCTGTCTCCTCCTTGTCCTTGAGGCCACATGTCCTCCTCTATCTCTCCTCCTCTGTCTGTCCTCTCATCATGTCCTTTGCTGCTCACTTATATGATTGACTGTGTTTCAGCTGCCAGTTCACCTCTTTTTCAGCTCTTTCTGCCTTTTACAATCATTTGCTCTACATTCAACCAGTTCAGCACCTTTAATATTCACTTTCAGCTGTAAATCCTTTAACTATTGACTTCAGCTTCATGATTACTTCGGCTGGTGCTTCAGCAAGCAGACTTCAGCCATTTTCAGCCATGTTTCACTTTCTTAAGCACATTTCAGTTCAACTTTCCACCATTTTAACTACATTTAAACACCAATTTGTGCTTTAAATGGTTGAACTCTTCATTTTAGCTTCATATATACTTCTTCAACAACCATTTTTCAGCCATCTTCAGCAATCTTTCAGCACCTTTTATCTCCACTTTGAGCTTTCAATCCTTCAACTTTTCACTTCAGCTTAATAAATATTTCTTCAACAAAGACATTTCAGCCTTTTTTAACCATCTTCAGCCATTTTTCAGCATTTTATTTCAATCATTCAGCATGACAGCATTCACACATGCTGTTATGCAATAACAGCTTTTTCTAGTTGTGTGAATGCTGTTAAGCATTCACACTATAGTTTTCCTGTTTTTATTTATTATTATTATTCCATATTCTTCCGCCGTTTTTCGGCACCTTTCTCCTTCTGCATTTTTTGTGCTATTTCAACAATTTTGGTATCAAAACGTTCAGCTCGTTCAGGACATTCCTGCTCTGACTTTTGGTATTTATAACTTTTATACTTTTTAAAATATTTAACTTTAAACAAAAATATTTTGCCATTGAAATCTATTGAAAACCTTTCAGCTCATTCAAAAACTTCTGCTTCTTTCAACTCCTACTACTTTTACATACTTTCAGCTAGAAACACCATTCAAACTTTAAACAACTCACAACGGATTGGGCTATTTAAAAATGTCTTTTTTTGCCGATATGTTTTACGGTTTTGGATTTATGGAAGTTTAAATATCATAAAAATTTTCATTTTCAACAAAATCTCTCCCACTCTAGCACCCTCTAGCTTTTCAGCCCCTTCCGCTACTCCAAACAAATTCTCATAACTCCTACAATTTTCATCGTAGAGACATAAATTATACATCAAAACGGAGGAATTTAAGTTGGCTTCGAACAGAACCAAGCACGACAGAGCTGGGACTTATAGATTTGGAGCTAGGCCTCTCCAAGCGAGGAAAAGTCAACTTTTGCTCCTATACCCTTCCATTCAAATCAGAGGCAGGATTCTGGGTCAAAGTGCATTTCTCCTCTGTTTTTAACTCGCCACCATTTAAATTCTGTTCAAAGTAGGGATGAATAAATTACATCCCTGCGTTCCCCAGACCCTCCTGGCACTCACGGTGTAAAAATTATCTGGACAACTCTTATAGTTTTCTTTTAATGAACAGTGGTTCGGGAGGTGCGCAGAGTGATTGGAACAGTGCAGCTCTGCCCTCTGCTTGTCAGTTAAGTGAGGGGCCGTCGTCATGACAACTCACTGAGTGCTCTCAGCTGTTAGGAGCCAGCTGACCTTTGACCTCATACATTCAGTCTTATTGATCCAGATTATGGATTTCTCACCTGGTTTTGTCCTCCTAATGAGTCCACATATGTCTCTGTCCTCTTCTCCTGTCTCCTCCTTGTCCTTGAGGCCACATGTCCTCCTCTATCTCTCCTCCTCTGTCTGTCCTCCCATCATGTCCTTTGCTGCTCACTTACATGATGGACTGTGGTTCAGCTGCCAATTCAACTCTGTTTCAGCTCTTTCTGCCTTTTACAATCATTTCTTCTACATTCAACCAGTTCAGCACCTTTAATATTCACTTTCAGCTGTAAATCCTTTAACTATTGACTTCAGCTTCATGATTACTTCAGCTGGTGCTTCAGCAAGCACACTTCAGCCATTTTCAGCAATGTTGAACTACCTTAAGCACATTTTACTTCAACTTTCCACCATTTTAACTACATTTAAACAACTATTGACTTCAGCTTCATATATACCTCTTCAACAACCATAATTCAGCCCTTTTCAGCCATGTTGAACTATCTTAAGCACATTTCAGTTCAGCTTTCCACCTTTTAAACTACATTTAAACACCTGCTTGTGCTTTAAATCCTTCAAACTATTGACTTAAGCTTCATATATACTGCTTCAACAACCATAATTCAGCCCTTTTCAGCCATCTTCAGCAATCTTAAGCACATTTCAGTTCAACATTTCAGCCTTTCAGCACCTTTTAACTCCAGTTTGAGCTTTAAGTCCTTCAACCTTTCACTTCAGCTTAATAAATACTTTTTCAAAAAAGACATTTCAGCCTTTTTTAACTATCTTCAGCCACTTTTCAGCATTTTATTCCAATCATTCAGCATGACAGCATTCACACATGCTGTTATGCAATAACAGCTTTTTCTAGTTGTGTGAATGCTTTTAAGCATTCACACTATAGTTTTCCTGTTTTTCTTTATTATTGTGTGAATGCTGTTAAGCATTCACACTATAGTTTTCCTGTTTTTCTTTATTATTCTTATTATTATTATTATTATTCTTCCGCTGTTTTTAGTTGTTCCACATCTTGAGCTAGCTTCAGCCGATTTCAACAATTTTGGTATCAAAACGTTCAGCTCGTTCAGGAGATTCCTGCTTCTATTCAACTTTTTGATATCTGTTCAACTTTTCAAGTTATTGATCATTTATTGATTTTCAGCTCCCATTGAAATCAATAGGATTTCAGCACTTCAGCCTTCAACTCCTTCAAAACTTACAGCTCTTTCAGCTCTTAGAACTTCAGCATACTTTCAGCTAGAAACACCATTCAAACTTTAAACAACTCACAAGGGATTGGGCTATAAAACTTCTATTCAACTTTTTGATATCTTTTAGCATTATTGATTTATGGCAGTTTCAAAATCAATAACTTTTAGAATGTTCATTCCACTCTCTCCCACTCTAGCCCTCACTCTAACCTTTCAGCCTGTTCCACTACTCCAAACAAATTCTCATAACTCCTACAACTTTCATCGTAGAGACATAAATTATACATCAAAACGGAGGAATTTTAGTTGGCTTCGAAGAGAACCAAGAATGACAGAGCTGGGGTTTACAGATCTCGAGCTATGCCTCTCCAAGCGAGGAAAAGTCTACTTTTGCTCCCATAGACTTCCATTCAAATCTGGATTCTAAGAGGAAAATGCATTTCTCATGTGTTTTTAACTTGTCACCATTTAAATTCTGTTCACATTACAGTAAAATAATCCACATCCCTGCGTTCCCCAGACCCTCCTGGCGCTCACGGTGAAAAAATTATTTGGATAACTCTTATAGTTTTCTTTTAATGAACAGTTGTTCGAGAGGTGCGCAAAGTGATTGGAACAGTGCAGTTCTGCTCTCTGCTTGTCAGTTATGTGAGGGGCCGTTGTCATGACGACTCACTGACTGCTCTCAGCTGTTAGGAGCCAGCTGACCTTTCACCTAATTCATTCAGTTTTATTGATCCAGATCATGGACTTCTCACCTGGTTTTGGCCTCCTAATGAGTCCAGGTATTACTCTCTGTCCTCTTTTCTCCTGTCTGCTCCTTGTTCTTCTCATGACAACAGGCCACATGTTCTCCTCTATCTCTCCTCCTCTGTCTGTCCTCTCATCATGTCCTTTGCTGCTCACTTACATGATGGACTGTGTTTCAGCTGCCAATTCAACTCTGTTTCAGCTCTTTCTGCCTTTTACAATCATTTCTTCTACATTCAACCAGTTCAGTACCTTTAATATTCACTTTCAGCTTTAAATCCTTTAACTATTGACTTCAGCTACATGATTACTTCAGCTGGTGCTTCAGCAAGCAGACTTCAGCCATTTACAGCCATGTTTGACTATCTCAAGCACATTTCAGTTCAACTTTCCACCATTTTAACTACATTTAAACACCTGCTTGTGCTTTAAATCCTTCCAACACTTGACTTAAGCTTTATATATACTGCTTCAACAACCATATTTCAGCCCTTTTCAGCCATCTTCAGCAAACTTAAGCACATTTCAGTTCAACCTTTCAGGCTTTCAGCACCTTTTAATTCCACTTTGAGCTTTAAATCCTTCAACTTTTCACTTCAGCTTAATAAATACTTATTCAACAGACATTTCAGCCTTTTTTAACCATCTTCAGCCACTTTTCAGCATTTTATTTCAATCATTCAACATGACAGCATTCACACATGCTGTTATGCAATAACAGCTTTTTCTAGTTCTTATTATTATTCTTCCGCCGTTTTTTGTTGTTCAACATCTTGAGCTAGCTTCAGCCGATTTCAACAATTTTGGTATCAAAACGTTCAGCTCGTTCAGGACATTTATGCTTCTATTCAACTTTTTGATATCTGTTCAACTTTTCAAATTATTGATCAATTTATTGATCTTCAGCTCCCATTGAAATCAATAGGATTTCAGCACTTCAGCCTTCAACTCCTTCAAAACTTTCAGCTCTTTCAGCTCCTAGAACTTCAGCATACTTTCAGCTAGAAACACCATTCAAACTTTAAACAACTCACAAGGGATTGGGCTATAAAACTTCTATTCAACTTTTTGATATCTTTTAGCATTATTGATTTATGGCAGTTTCAAAATCAATAACTTTTAGAATGTTCATTCCACTCTCTCCCACTCTAGCCCTCACTCTAACCTTTCAGCCTGTTCCAGTACTCCAAACAAATTCTCATAACTCCTACAACTTTCATCGTAGAGACATAAATTATACATCAAAACGGAGGAATTTTAGTTGGCTTCGAAGAGAACCAAGAATGACAGAGCTGGGATTTACAGATCTCGAGCTATGCCTCTCCAAGCGAGGAAAAGTCTACTTGTGCTCCCATAGACTTCCATTAAAATCTGGATTCTAAGAGGAAAATGCATTTCTCATGTGTTTTTAACTCGTCACCATTTAAATTCTGTCCACATTACAGTAAAATAAACCACAACCCTGCGTTCCCCAGACCCTCCTGGCGCTCACGGTGAAAAAATTATTTGGATAACTCTTATAGTTTTCTCTTAAACAAGAGTTGTTCGGGAGGTGCGCAGAGTGATTGGAACAGTGCAGTTCTGCTTGTCAGTTAAGTGGGGGGCCGTTGTCATGACAACTCACTGAGTGCTCTCAGCTGTGAGCAGCCAGCTGACCGTTCACCTAATTCATTCAGCTTTATTGATCCACATTATGGACTTTTCACCTGGTTTTGGCCTCCTATTGATTCCACGTATGTCTCTGTCCTCTTCTCCTGTCTCCTCCTTGTCCTTCTCATTACATCAGGCCACATGTCCTCCTCTATCTCTCCTCCTCTGTCTGTCCTCCCATCATGTCCTTTGCTGCTCACTTACATGATGGACTGTGGTTCAGCTGCCAATTCAACTCTGTTTCAGCTCTTTCTGCCTTTTACAATGACTTCTTCTGCATTCAACCGGTTCAGCACCTTTAATATTCTGTTTGAACTTTAAATACTTTAACTTTTGACTTCAGCTTCATGATTACTTCAGCTGATGCTTCAACACCCAGACTTCATCCATTTTCAGCCTTGTTGAACTATCTTAAGCACATTTCACTTCAGCTTTCTACCATTTAAACTACATTTAAACACCAGTTTGAGCTTTAATTCCTTCCAACTATTGACTTAAGCTTCATATACACTTCTTCAACAACCATATTTCAGCCCTTTTCAGCCATCTTCAGCAATCTTAAGCACATTTCAGGTCAACCTTTCAACCTTTCAGCCTTTCAGCACCTTTTCACTCCACTTTGAGCTTTAGGTCCTTCAACTTTTCACTTCAGCTTAATAAATCCTTCTTCAACAAAGACATTTCAGCCTTTTTCAACCATCTTCAGCCACTTTTCAGCATTTTATTCCAATCATTCAGCATGACAGCATTCACACATGCTGTTATGCTAATAACAGCTGTTTCTAGTTGTGTGAATGCTGTTAAGCATTCACACTATAGTTTTCCTGTTTTTCTTTATTATTCTTTTTATTATTATTATTCTTCCGCCGTTTTTCGTCGTTCAAAATCTTGAGCTAGCTTCAGCCGATTTCAACAATTTTGGTATCAAAACGTTCAGCTCGTTCAGGAGATTCCTGCTTCTATTCAACTTTTTGATATCTGTTCAACTTTTCAAATTATTGATCAATTTATTGCTCTTTAGCTCCCATTGAAATGAATGGCATTTCAGCTCTTCAGCCTTCACCTCCTTCAAAAACTTTCAGCTCTTTCAGCTCTTAGAACTTCAGCATACTTTCAGCTAGAGACACCATTCAAACTTTAAACAACTCACAAGGGATTGGGCTATTAAACTTCTATTCAACTTTTTGATATCTTTTAGCGTTATTGATTTATGGCAGTTTAAAAATCGATAACTTTTAGAATGTTCACTCCACTCTCTCCCACTCTAGCTCTCACTCTAACCTTTCAGCATATTCCACTACTCCAAACAAATTCTTATCACTCCCACAATTTTCATCGTAGAGAAATAAATTATACATCAAAATGGAGGAATTTTTGTTGGCTTCGAATAGAACCAAGAATGACAGAGCTGGGATTTACAGAGTTTTAGCTATGCCTCTCCAAGCGAGGAAAAGTCCACTTTTGCTCCCATAGACTTCCATTCAAATCGGGATTCTAAGAGGAAAATGCATTTCTCATGTGTTTTTAACTCGTCACCATTTAAATTCTGTTCACATTACAGTAAAATAAACCACATCCCTGCGTTCCCCAGACCCTCCTGGCACTCACGGTGAAAAAATTATCTGTATAACTCTTATAATTTTCTTTTAATGAACAGTTGTTTGGGAGGTGCGCAGAGTGATTGGAACGGTGCAGTTCTGCTTGTCAGTTAAGTGAGGGGCTGTTGTCATGACGACTCACTGAGTGCTCTCAGCTGTTAGGAGCCAGCTGACCTTTGACCCAATTCATTCAGCTTTATTGATCCAGATTAAGGACTTCTCACCTGGTTTTGGCCTCCTATTGAGTCCAGGTATGTCTCTCTGTCCTCTTCTGCTGTCTCCTCCTTGTCCTTCTCATTACAGCAGGCCACATGTCCTCCCCCATCTCTCCTCTGTCTGTCCTCTCATCATGTCCTTTGCTGCTCACTTACATGATGGACTGTGGTTCAGCTGCCAATTCAACTCTGGTTCAGCTCTTTCTGCCTTTTACAATGACTTCTTCTGCATTCAACCGGTTCAGCACCTTTAATATTCTGTTTGAACTTTAAATACTTTAACTTTTGACTTCAGCTTCATGATTACTTCAGCTGATGCTTCAACACCCAGACTTCATCCATTTTCAGCCTTGTTGAACTATCTTAAGCACATTTCACTTCAGCTTTCTACCATTTAAACTACATTTAAACACCAGTTTGAGCTTTAATTCCTTCCAACTATTGACTTAAGCTTCATATACACTTCTTCAACAACCATATTTCAGCCCTTTTCAGCCATCTTCAGTAATCTTAAGCACATTTCAGGTCAACCTTTCAGCCTTTCAGCACCTTTTCACTCCACTTTGAGCTTTAGGTCCTTCAACTTTTCACTTCAGCTTAATAAATCCTTCTTCAACAAAGACATTTCAGCCTTTTTCAACCATCTTCAGCCACTTTTCAGCATTTTATTTCAATCATTCAGCATGACAGCATTCACACTTGCTGTTATGCTAATAACAGCCTTTTCTAGTTGTGTGAATGCTTTCAAGCATTCACACTATAGTTTTCCTGTTTCTCTTTATTATTATTATTCTTCCGCCGTTTTTCGGCACGTTATAACTTGAGCTAGCTTCAGCCGATTTCAACAATTTTGGTATCAAAATGTTCAGCTCGTTCAGGAGATTCCTGCTTCTATTCAAATTTTTGATATCTGTTCAACTTTTCAAGTTATTGATCATTTATTGATCTTCAGCTCCCATTGAAATGAATGGCACTTCAGCTGTTCAGCCTTCAACTGCTTCAAAACTTTCAGCTCTTTCAGCTCTTATAACTTCAGCATACTTTCAGCTAGAAACACCATTCAAACTTTAAACAACTCACAAGGGATTGGGCTATTAAACTTGTATTCAACTTTTTGATATCTTTCACCGTTATTGATTTATGGCAGTTTAAAAATCAATAACTTTTAGAATGTTCACTCCACTCTCTCCCACTCTAGCTCTCACTCTAACCTTTCAGCCTGTTCCACTACTCCAAACAAATTCTCATAACTCCTACAACTTTCGTCGTAGAGACATTAATTATACATCAAAACGGAGGAATTTAAGTTGGCTTCGAAGAGAACCAAGAATGACAGAGCTGGGATTTACAGATCTCGAGCTATGCCTCTCCAAGCGAGGAAAAGTCTACTTTTGCTCCCATAGACTTCCATTCAAATCTGGATTCTAAGAGGAAAATGCATTTCTCATGTGTTTTTAACTTGTCACCATTTAAATTCTGTTCACATTACAGTAAAATAAACCACATCCCTGCGTTCCCCATACCCTCCTGGCGCTCACGGTGAAAAAATTATTTGGATAACTCTTATAGTTTTCTTTTAATGAACAGTTGTTCAGGAGGTGCGCAAAGTGATTGGAACAGTGCAGCTCTGCTCTCTGCTTGTCAGCTAAGTGAGGGGCCGTTGTCATGACGACTCACTGACTGCTCTCAGCTGTGAGCAGCCAGCTGACCTTTCACCTAATTCATTCAGTTTTATTGATCCAGATCATGGACTTCTCACCTGGTTTTGGCCTCCTATTGAGTCCAGGCATGTCCCTCTGTCCTCTTCTCCTGTCTCCTCCTTGTCCTTCACATTACAACAGGCCACATGTCCTCCTCTATCTCTCCTCCTCTGTCTGTCCTCTCATCATGTCCTTTGCTGCTCACTTACATGATGGACTGTGGTTCAGCTGCCAATTCAACTCTGTTTCAGCTCTTTCTGCCTTTTACAATCATTTCTTCTACATTCAACCAGTTCAGCACCTTTAACATTCACTTTCAGCTTTAAATCCTTTAACTGTTGACTTCAGCTTCATGATTACTTCAGCTGGTGCTTCAGCAAGCAGACTTCAGCCATTTACAGCTATGTTTGACTATCTTAAGCACATTTCAGTTCAACTTTCCACCATTTTAACTACATTTAAACAGCAATTTGTGCTTTAAATTGTTGAACTCTTCATTTCAACTTCATATATACTGCGTCATCAACCATATCTCAGCTCTTTTCAGCCATCTTCAGCAATCTTAAGCACATTTCACTTTAACCTTTCACCCTTTCAGCACCTTTTAACTCCCCTTTGAGCTTTAAATACTTAAACTTTTCACTTCAGCTTAATAAATTCTTATTCAACAGACATTTCAGCCTTTTTTAACCATCTTCAGCCACTTTTCAGCATTTCATTTCAATCATTCAGCATGACAGCATTCACACATGCTGTTATGCAATAACAGCTTTTTCTAGTTGTGTGAATGCTTTCAAGCATTCACACTATAGTTTTCCTGTTTCTCTTTATTATTATTATTCTTCCGCCGTTTTTCGGCACGTTATAACTTGAGCTAGCTTCAGCCGATTTCAACAATTTTGGTATCAAAATGTTCAGCTCGTTCAGGAGATTCCTGCTTCTATTCAAATTTTTGATATCTGTTCAACTTTTCAAGTTATTGATCATTTATTGATCTTCAGCTCCCATTGAAATGAATGGCACTTCAGCTGTTCAGCCTTCAACTGCTTCAAAACTTTCAGCTCTTTCAGCTCTTATAACTTCAGCATACTTTCAGCTAGAAACACCATTCAAACTTTAAACAACTCACAAGGGATTGGGCTATTAAACTTGTATTCAACTTATTGATATCTTTTAGCGTTATTGATTTATGGCTGTTTAAAAATCAATAACTTTTAGAATGTTCACTCCACTCTCTCCCACTCTAGGTCTCACTCTAACCTTTCAGCCTGTTCCACTACTCCAAACAAATTCTCATAACTCCTACAACTTTTGTCGTAGAGACATAAATTATACATCAAAACGGAGGAATTTAAGTTGGCTTCGAGCAGAACCAAGAATGACAGAGCTGGGATTTACAGATCTCGAGTTATGCTTCTCCAAACGAGGAAAAGTCTACTTTTGCTCCCATAGACTTCCATTCAAATGAGGATTCTAAGAGGAGAGTGCATTTCTCATGTGTTTTTAACTTGTCACCATTTAAATTCTGTTTACATTACAGTAAAATAAACCACATCCCTGCGTTCCCCAGACCCTCCTGGCACTCAGGGTGAAAAAATTATCTGTATAACTCTTATAGTTTTCTTTTAATGAACAGTTGTTCGGGAGGTGCGCAGAGTGATGAGAACAGTGCAGCTCTGCTCTCTGCTTGTCAGTTAAGTGAGGGGCCGTTGTCATGACGACTCACTGACTGCTCTCAGCTGTGAGCAGCCAGCTGACCTTTCACCTAATTCATTCAGTTTTATTGATCCAGATCATGGACTTCTCACTTGGTTTTGGCCTCCTATTGAGTCCAGGCATGTCCCTCTGTCCTCTTCTCCTGTCTCCTCCTTGTCCTTCACATTACAACAGGCCACATGTCCTCCTCTATCTCTCCTCCTCTGTCTGTCCTCTCATCATGTCCTTTGCTGCTCACTTACATGATGGACTGTGTTTCAGCTGCCAATTCAACCCTGTCTCAGCTCTTTCTGCCTTTTACAATCATTTCTTCTACATTCAACCAGTTCAGCACCTTTGACATTCACTTTCAGCTTTAAATCCTTTAACTGTTGACTTCAGCTTCATGATTACTTCAGCTGGTGCTTCAGCAAGCAGACTTCAGCCATTTACAGCTATGTTTGACTATCTTAAGCACATTTCAGTTCAACTTTCCACCATTTTAACTACATTTAAACAGCAATTTGTGCTTTAAATTGTTGAACTCTTCATTTCAACTTCATATATACTGCGTCATCAACCATATCTCAGCTCTTTTCAGCCATCTTCAGCAATCTTAAGCACATTTCACTTTAACCTTTCACCCTTTCAGCACCTTTTAACTCCCCTTTGAGCTTTAAATACTTAAACTTTTCACTTCAGCTTAATAAATACTTCTTCAAAAGTCACATTTCAGCTATCTTTCACTATCTTCAGCCATCTTTTCAGCATTTCAGTACAATCATTCAGCTTTAAATACTTTAACTATTGACTTCAGCTTCATGATTACTTCAACTGAGGCTTCAACACCCAGACTTCAGCCATTTTCAGCCATGTTGAACTGTCTTCAGCACATTTAAGTTCAGCTTTCCACCTTTTTAACTACATTTAAACACCAATTTGTGCTTTATATTGTTGAACTCTTCATTTCACCTTCATATACTTCTTCAACAACCATATTTTAGCCCTTTTCAGCCATCTTCAGCAATCTTAAGTGCATTTCACTTCAACCTTTCACCCTTTCACCACCTTTTACCTCACGTTTGAGCTTTAAATTCAGTCCAATTGATCCAGATTATGGACTTCTCATCCAGTTTTGTCCTCCTAATGATCCCACATATGTCTCTGTCCTCTTCTCCTGTCTTCTCCTTGTCCTTCTCATGACAACAGGCCATATGTCCTCCTCTATCTCTCCTCCTCTGTCTGTCCTCTCATCATGTCCTTTGCTGCTCACTTACATGATGGACTGTGTTTCAGCTGCCAATTCAACTCTGTTTCAGCTCTTTCTGCCTTTTACAATCATTTGTCCTACATTCAACCAGTTCAGCATCTTTAATATTCTGTTTTAACTTTAAATACTTTAACTATTGACTTCAGCTTCATGATTACTTCAGCTGGTGCTTCAACACCCAGACTTCAGCCATTTTCAGCCATGTTGAACTATCTTAAGCACATTTCAGTTCAGCTTTCCACCATTTTAACTACATTTAAACACCTGATTGTGCTTTAAATCCTTCCAACTATTGACTTAAGCTTCATATATACCTCTTCAACAACCATAATTCAGCCCTTTACAGCCATGTTGAACTATCTTAAGCACATTTCAGTTCAGCTTTCCACCTTTTTAACTACATTTAAACACCTGCTTGTGCTTTAAATCCTTCCAACTATTGACTTCAGCTTCATATATACTGCTTCAACAACCATAATTCAGCCCTTTTCAGCCATCTTTAGCAATCTTAAGCACATTTCAGTCCAGCTTTCCACCTTTTTAACTACATTTAAACACCTGCTTGTGCTTTAAATCCTTCCAACTATTGACTTAAGCTTCATATATACTTCTTCAACAACCATATTTCAGTCATTTTCAGCAATCTTAAGTACATATAAGTTCAACTTTCCACCATTTTAACTACATTTAAACACCAGTTTGAGCTTTAAATCCTTCCAACTATTGACTTAAGCTTCATACTTCTTCAACAACCATCCTTTTCAGCCATCTTCAGCAATCTTAAGCACATTTCACTTCAACATTTTACCCTTTCAGCACCTTTTAACTCCACGTTCAGCTTTAAATCCTTCAACTTTTCACTTCTGCTTAATAAATACTTTTTCAACAAAGACATTTCAGCCTTCTTCCCCTATCTCCGGCCATCTTTTCAGCATTTCAGTCTAATCATTCAGCCTGACAGTGTGAATGCTGTCAGGCTGAACTGACTTCAGTTTCATGATTACTTCAGCTGATGCTTCAACAAGCAGACTTCAGCCATTTTCAGCCATGTTTAACTATGTAAAGGACATTTAAGTTTTACTTTCCACCTTTTAAACTACATTTAAACACCAATTTGTGCTTTAAATTGTTAAACTCTTCATTTCAGCTTCATATATACTTCTTCAACAACCATATTTCAGCCCTTTTCAGCCATGTTGAACTATGTAAAGTACATTTCTGTTCACCGTTCCACCATTTCAGCAACTTTAAATTCCAGTTTAAGGTTTAAATGCGTCAGCTGTTTATTTATACTTCATAGATACCTCTTCAAGAATAACACTTCAACCATCTTTATCTGTCATTAATGCTTGACATACATCTCCAATCATCATACACCAGTTTGAGCTTCACAACCTTTAACTATATTAAGTTAATTTCAGTTCTGATTTAAACCATTTTACTCACATTAAAGACCAACTGCAACTTCTATTCCTTCAGCTAAACTTTTCAGTTACTTCTCTTCGGCCCTAACACACACATTTCACAAACTATAGACCAAAGTTCTTCTTCTTCTTCTTAGCTTTCAATAAGCCCATTCAGCACAGTCTCTGACCTAATCACCAATTATCTGTCTACTTTCTTACAGTGATTGATTTATAAAATTAATTTAGAGTGTTTTGGCACCTTCATCAGATTTCACTAGAACTTTAGAATTATTTAAGCCTGTTCTTTTCTTTAAAAAAAAAAGGTTTGGACATCTTACACAGTAATTTAGTTAAATTTAGTCTGATTCATGGAGTTCCTCTTTAGCTGCAAAGCTAAGCAAAGCCAGCTACCACTACCCAGTAGTTAACCAGCCCTCATCTTTCACGGCTTCAACTGATAAAATTAATTCATGGAATTCCTGAAAGGCAAAGCATTATCAGTTGTGATAGAGTTATGGCTGACTTATGTACCACAACAATATCCACACATGAATAATACACAGACGTTTTATGTGCAAAACCATTTAATGATTAACACCACAGTTGAAAAATTAATTATCTTATTCACTAATTCAACTATCAACATGTTTCTCTTCAGTTTTAAAGAGAAGTTCAAGGACTTAACAGTGTTCGAACACCTTACTGTAACTTTATTATCACATTGTAATCATCTGAATTACAGTAGTAATTGTATTAAATCTGTTTATATTTTTAGTTAGTGTTAGAGTTAGTTGTTAGTTAGTTGACTGATATGTTTAAGAACTTCATTTATTCATATTTTACACTGTTTTTAAACCAAGCACTGGAATTTCTGACTCCACCTAAACTAACCACGTCCCTTACTACGAGACCGTTGCATTCCCTCCCGCCCCTCCCCTTCTGCTGGCTTCGGCAAACGGTGAGTACGTGCTATTATTCTCTCCATTATATTATTAATATTTTTACTATAAACAGCTATAAACGTCCTCAAACATGTCCTGAGAGATTGATTAACTGTAAGCGAAGTAAAATCAGTCCAAGAACGACCGAAATTAATTACTATTTTAACAGTTTTAATCGAAACGGACCGGAAGTACATCCATTTTGCTTCGTCACGCTAGCGGAGATTAATATATAATGTCCCTCGGTTAAATGATTCATTTATGAACTATAAACACGTTTAAGCATCTTATAACATGTCCAAAGTTGTTTTTGAATGGTAAACGATGTAAAATCAGCCAAAGAATAAACGAAATTAGCCATATGAACAAGTATATTTTAAGAGTGTGAAGCTAGCTAACCGTTAGCGTCGCTAACGCTAACGGCTCATTTTTAACCATAAAAATGTCTTCAGCTCTTGTTAAACTTCAAACGAATTCAAACAAACCAATGAGCCACCAGTTTTATTTATCCTTTAACCACAGTGACGAAGTTAAATGACCTGGCTAATGGCAGCTAGGGAGAAAGCAAACAAACTCATTATTATCTCACTTATAGAAAGTAGGCTTGTACAGTAAGCTAGCAATTAGCATTATGCTAACTGCTAGCTGTCTGTTAAACCTGAGCTATAGATAATTAGGTGTGTTTTGTCTGAGGGATTCATATACAGCTAACTGCTAATGCTAGCCTGTCCGGATGGACTAATCAGTCAAAAAACTGTCATTCTCAGTTAAAAGGTTTAATATGCACAGCTTAAAAGTTTTTAATGTTGTAGCTGAGTTAACTGTTAAGCTGATAGGGACCAAAAGGAGAGATTAGATTTTTTTTCTCTGGTTCCATAGACAGGTATAAGGATTTTTACTGAAACCAGAATAAAGGTGAGACATACATCAGATTGACCTGGTGGAAAATTAATTCCTTGTATTTATCACTGATTTTATGTCCACATGACTTTTAACATACTACTCTACATAGAAATGAAATGACTGCTTGAGTGACTTTTTTTTACAATTATTATTATTAATGGTCAGGTTATTATTCTGTAAGAACTTGTTTAAATGAAACTGGTACAGTTAAACTGGACTTTTCATACAGCAGACCTGTTTGAACTGGATAATATATTTAAACTGAACTGGACTGTATCATTAAAAATGTCCTGAGACGACCTGTTCATTATCTGGTGTTTTACAAATTAGCTGCATTGAGGATTTTACCGCAAAATAAAATGGAAATGTGGTATCATCAGTATTCTGTGTGTGTGTGTGTGCTGGAGTTCTGGCAGACTGACTTCTCTCCGCTCAGATAATAAACTGTTTCTCTGTTTTTCTCAGACTAGCGAGAGAAACTTTTGGTGTTAATCGACTGTTTGGTAAGTACAAACTGATTTAAAGCAATGGTTTTCACTGGGTGTTGTCACATGGTTTAGGAAAAAATTAAAATAAATTCAGACTGAGAAATGACTTTATAATCACCAGTAAATTATTTATTAATACATATTGTAATAGCTGCAGCTATAAAACCTTGATCAGAAGAGATTTAGTGTTTCTGAGGTTCCTGACTCTAAAACAACCAGAAGAAACCGCAGCTTTAAACATGTTCATGTCACGTTATCAGGATTTTACAGTCATGTAAAGCAGACAGTTCAGCCTCTTCCAGTTCACAGGTGTAATTTATCAGGACATAATGAGAAGTTATCTGGTCCTCACCAGCTCTGAAAATGAAGTTAATACACCATCAGATAAAAAAAAAAAATACACATCTATAGACATGCTGTTATTTAATGAACAGAAACATGAAATCTGTTGAAGACCAAGTCACATTGATGTTGTCCTGATATGTTAAACTTTCGAAATGAAAGAGTGAACTTTGTTTTATCAGGGCTGTTAAATCCAGTGGATCCTGGTGGACTGGATGGAGTTAAATATGATGGAAAAAATTATGAAGTAAATCTGGATAATGATGATGATGTCTTAAGAGAAAAATATGTTCCGATCAATCAGCCTGTTAACGTTGTATGTTAGGATAATTTTTTACATCCTGGTATCACAAGTAAAACTACAAACCAGTCTAGATGTGGAAAACTCAGGGTGTGTAGTGGTCAGGATGCTGGAAGCTGAT
>NC_055705.1:2390215-2510215 GCF_017639745.1 Melanotaenia boesemani | reverse complement strand
CACAACCACCTCAAGTCCAGGGCCACAAGAAAAAGCAGGAAGCTGTCCACGTTGGGGAGGAAATGGCATGACAGAACAGGGAGCGATAGCCATGACAAATACTTGTACAGTTGACAACCTTCTTTACTTGCTGCATTTGGTAATAAAGAGAAGACCAGCAGTCAACAATGATTTAAAAAGCAAAGCAAGTCTTGACCCATGGATAGCTAGCCTTCTTTGTGTTCATGAGCATGAAATTCATGAAGTTCATGAAATTCAACAAAAATGTCTCAATGAAGCTTGTCCAGTGGCAAAAAGGACAAACACCTCCATTGATGTGGTGTAAGTTCACTTTTTTTATTTTTTGCATGTATTGTATTTATCAGTCAGTGTTGTCATCTGTTTATTATGTGTTTATTTAGCAAATATTATTTTTTTTATATTACAAGATTAGTTCTATTTTCCTTTCATTAATTTCTAGGTGTGAGGATTTTGGTAGCCTGCAGACTGTCCTTGATAAGTGGGCCAGTGAGTCTTTAAGAGTACTACCATGTAAAACGTGAGTATGCATTTTTTTCATTTCTTATTGATATTTTCAAAGCTTGCAAGGTAAATTATTTGCCTCGTTGACTTTAATCTCTGCGATATTTTTAGGGATGCACGATATATCGGCATTAATATCGGTATCGGCCGATGTTAGGCATTTTTTTACATATCTGTATCGGTCCGATGAGCAAAACTGGCCCGATATTACCAGCCGATATTTATTTTGGTCTAATTGCTGTTTGTGTACGTGTGTCGGGAGGAGGGGCATTTGGCCTTGCCACCATGTTGGACATGTAACAGCGATGCAGTACTACTTGTGGGGAAGCTAGAGACGATGTCAGCTGTGTGGTCATTTTTCACGGTGTCAAATGATGATAGTCGAAAAGCAGTATGCAATATATGCAAAGTTGAAGTGATGCGAGGAGGATGCCGTGTCAAATCATTCAATACTACAAATTTAATATGTCATCTGAAAAACCACCATCCCGAAGCTCACAAACATTTGGCGAAGCTAACGCCTGTAAGGTTAGCTACCAGGCAAAAACCAAAGCAGCAGCCACAGTTGGGAGCCCAATACAGCAAGCACTCGACCAAACCAAGAAATTTGCCAAGGACAGCGCAAAAGCCAGGTCAATCACGAACAAGATCATGGAAATGATTGCTCTCGACGACCAGCCATTTTCGTTAGTGGAGGACCGAGGATTTCAGCGGTTGATTGAACACACTGAACCCCACTACATCCTTCCCAGCTGGCGCTATTTTTCAGATGTTTGCCTTCCTGCTCTGCATGAAATGGTGGCCACACATATGAGCAAGTTGTTGGACAATGTGACTGACATTAGTTTCACTACGGATATATGGAGTTCGGACATCAGTCAGATGAGTATGTTAAGCCTAGCGGCTCAGTGGATTGATGACAACTTTGAAATGAAGAGAGCTGTTTTGCATGCACAAGAGTTTTCAGGATCGCATACGGGAGCTGCCATTGCTAGTGCATTTGACTGCATGTTTGCACAGTGGAAAATTAAGAAAGACAATGTGCATGTTGTGCTTCGTGACAATGCACGGAATATGCAGAAGGCCATGGACGAGTGTGGTGTTAAAAGCCTGGGCTGCATGGCTCATACTCTGCAGCTTGCAGTGCATGATGGAGTTTTAAGCCAGCGAAGCATTTCTGACTGTGTGGCTATTGGAAGGAAAACAGTCGGACATTTTCGCCACTTCCAACTTGCCACCTCTCGGCTGAGAGACATACAGCAAGAGTTAGGCATGAAAACCAAGGTGCTACAACAAGATGTAGCAACCAGATGGAATAGTACATTTTATATGACGAAAAGTCTGCTGGATCAGAAGCGTGCACTTGGTGTGTATAGAGCCGATCACGAGCTCCCTGCCTGTTTAAGCGCACACCAGTGGAGCCTCGTTGAAAACATGACTGTGCTTCTCACTCCATTTGAACAGTTAACGATGGAAATAAGTTCACAGTTGGCTACTGCCGCGGATGTGATTCCTTCTGTTGTGGCTCTAAAACATTTGTTGAGCAAGGCAGCTGACAGCGACAGTAGAGTCCGCACAGCAAAGACCACTCTACTGGAAGCTGTAAACGAGAGATTTGGAAGCGCTTTCTCCGAGCTGCTTTACTACTTGGCAACCATCCTTGACCCGAGGTACAAAGATCGTTATTTTGACACAGTCACAAAGCAAGCTGCAGTTACTACGCTCCTGAAGGAAGTGGACAAAATGATGCACAGCGACACCGTTCACAGAAGAACCGCAAGAGAAGAAGATAAGAGCAAGCTGTGAGGGTGGACAGTCTCTACTTGACATGCATGATGACATTCTGGAGGAAAACTTGATCATTCAACAGGATGCGGGCCTGACAAACCACACCAGCATGCAGGTATAGTATTATCAGCCCCTGTTTTTTATTTAATAAGCAAAGCATGTTAAGATCCTTTTGTGAAATGTTTTAAATTTTTTATTAATGTGATGTAAATTCTATAGAGTTAGTAAAATAACAGAATTATTTAAATGGAAAAAACATACTAATCTTTTAGTAATGCTTCACTGCCCTCTTAAGGCACTGGTCATCTGCTCAGATCTAAGTTGAACAAAGCTCTTAAGAGGTGAAGGATGATGTCCAATGTCCACATTGCTGGTAATTTATCAGACAAACTAGTTATACACTTGTCTACTTTCCTGTAGGTGCATGGCTATCTGAGTGAGCCTCCCACCCCCAGAAATGAGAACCCACTGCAGTATTGGAAAAGCAACATGTCTCGGTTTCCTGTCCTGGCCAAGGCAGCACGCAAGTACCTTTCAGCTCCATCCACAAGTGTGGACAGCGAGCGTCTCTTCTCTGCTGCATCACATATTGTTGATGAAAAGAGAAACAGGATCCAGTGTGAGAAAGCAGAAATGCTTCTGTTTGTTAAAAAAAACCTGCCTTTACTGATGAAGTAGTCCTAGACTAAAACATACAGTTTCAAGTTTCAGTATTTTGGAAAATTTACTTTGAGTACATTGTGGCTGCTTGGGAAATGTACAAAGACAACTATGTCTTTGGAGTTAATGTTATGTCACAGTTCTTATATTTTGATTCAGCAATTTTATAGATGGGACTTGGAATTGACTTGCACTAATTTGCACTTACAAAGTTTTTAGTGTTGCTTTAGTGTTGGGACATTTACTTGAATGTCTACTAATTACAGTGCAGGTTGGAAAATGCACTGACAGGACATGTTTTGATTTTTTTCATTTAGCCTTTTTCACAGATTTGAGTTTAAATGGGAGTAGACTTTAGTTTAAAACATGTTCTCCAATTAAATAAATGCTTCGTTGTAATGAATACAGACAAGTTTGAAAAGTTAACTTTGTCAGGATATTGTTTTATTTATGATCCTTATTGTTATTTATGATCCAAAATTTCTCCCAAGAGTTTGTGAATTGACTGAGTTAAACTGCACTTGAATTTATTTCCAGCTTACACACTTGTTACAAGTTGTAAAAGTTGCTTAAAAGTAACACTGTTTGCTACTTGTGTTTTGGTAGCACTGTAACTTTATTTGGAAATAAAATGGATAAAAAAAAAAAAAAAACAGTTAGCATCATTTTTACTTTGTACAGATTTGATAATCTTAAAACTAAAAAAAATATATATAATATATATATTTGTAATATATATTTGTAATATATATAAATATATATATATATATATATATATCGACATCGGCAAATATCGGTTATCGGCCATAACACCAATATTAATATCGGATATCGTTTCGGACAAAATTTTCATATTGGTGCATCCCTAGATATTTTACCTATGAAAATATCCTTATATGTTAATGTGAAATACTGAAACAACAACTGATGTTAATGCCTTCAAATAATTGAAAAATACAAAGTTTGCATTTAAAAGGTAATGTGGACAAGTCCTTCATATAAATGACTCATTCCTTTACTCTCTTGTTTTAATCCCTGGCCTTATGTGCTCAGGATTTAGCGGTTACAGTGCAAACTGTTTATGGTCGGACGTTTGTTCCTACATTCAACAGAGGTCCACATCCCTGCACTGAAAGTCAGACCATTGTGCAGCGAGCCTTTGTGCATGGCCTACCGTGTCTTTTATTGGTCTCGGTGTTGCACACAGGGAGCCTAAAGCAAAACAATATCCTGCAGCCTTGCCAAATCTGGTGACAGTACTTTGTGGAAAGTAAGTTTACCAGATATGTTTAATACTAGAGATGCACCGATTGCAAAATTCTTGGCCGATACCGATTTCCGGTTTTTGAGGGGGTCTGACCTGCCAAAACCGGTTTTACCGATACCGATTTTCTATCTAAGAAATCATTATAATCATACAATAGACACCATATTTACTTGGCTTGAGAATAAAACATCAAAAATAAGATATAGTGAGTTTCAACAGTGCCCCCTGAGCAGATTTATTTAGAACACTGACCATAACATTCAGTCCAGTTTACAGGTCAATATAGGAAAAAAACTAAAATATTAAGACAAACAAAAGATAAAGTGCTTTGGTTCAGTTTTGAGCTGTCCGCGTTGAGCTGCTGCGTGACCGGCCAAAAACCGGAAATGACGACAGTGACCGGCCGGTCACCGATTGGGCCGATTGGATAGAAAACCGGCCTTTTTGATCGGCGGCCGATTGACCGGTGCATCTCTATTTAATACACATTAAATTATTGCATGATAATCTTATTTTCAATAAAATTGTGATTTATCATGATTCAAAAGGTCAAAGCGAGGCATCTTAACTTGTAGAGTTTCTCTGCTCCTCCAAGCAGCTTCATTGTAAAGAATAGAAGACGGTACTGTGTTACATGTGGAGGAAAGATCATGTCTAAGTCCACCACCTCTGTTAAGGGAAGGTATTTTTTTAAAGAAAACTCTACAAGTCCAGATGCTTTGCTTCAACCTTCTGAATGAGAATGACCTGGATGACTGAGAATCTGCATCGGCATGATTTATTATGATACAAACAACAAACAAACAAACTGCTCATTTCCCAAAATATATTTTGTCCCTTGTAGGTATGAGCCAGCTGCTGTGACGTATCGCCTGAGTACTTTAAATCACTTTGTGGCGTTCCACAAACTGGGTACAGACCAAAAATGGCATTTCTATGATGGCCTACAAGAATGCCAGCACCGCAGGAGTGGAGACACAATAATCACTGAGAAAAATATCCTCAAAAAGTTGCGTCCAACGTCCCATGTTGGGCACACAGTTATGGTCAGGGTAAGCATCAACACTTAATCTCCAGTCTAAAATTCTGAAATTTAGGTTGTTGCAGATGGAGAATATATCAGCAAGTGTGTTTGCATAATAATAATATCAATATTCTCATATATTGCTCTATACAAATAATTTTACTGATGTTTTGTTGAAGGACAAGGCAGCAGAGGCTGCTGCTGAACGTTCAGAAAAAAATGAAGCGCTTGTCAAGTTCATGGTGGAACAAAAGGGTGCAGAAGATACACTGCAGGTACGCCTTTTTCTTTTTGTTCATCACATAACGCTTAATCATTATGTCATCACTATGACCATGCCACCTCCAGCAAGCAAACAGTACGGTTAAGTTTGAGTACATTTATTTTTCAGGCCGCCGTGTCTGGTGAGAAGCAGCAACTTTGAATTTACACAGAAGTGGGTTCCAGTATTGTTTGATGACCAACAGCTGGACAGGATAGTTAAGTACCTGACAGGCTTCCTTCATAACTGTGAAAAAATCTCAGATGAAGTCTCCACCATGCTGTCCTATGACAAGATTAAATACATCCTTGTTGTGATGTTGCCAGAGGTTAGTCAATAGGTGTCTTTTTAAATGTAGAGGTATGAGCATAATAACACTGACAATAATATGGATGCAGAATCGGGATATGATACCTGTAACAAAGGTGACAGTAAAGGCCTTGGAAGAAATAAGGAACATGACAACAAAAGACGCAGTGGCAGAGGTTGATCATGGACCACTGGATGACAGGTTAGTGAAACATTTAAATGTCCTTTAAAAAATAGCCCAAAATCTCTGTGAAAAAATATGATTTCTTTTTCTAGTGAAATGGAGGCCATGGAGATGGAAATAAGGAATGACATGGAGAGGCGTGGGCTTGTGTAAAAGTCCGTCTGTTTTGCTTGTTAGTTTTTTGTATACTTCTCTCTCCTATGTTTTTAAATGTTTTCATTCTCCTGTAAAGTGTACTTGGGTTTTTTGAAAGGGGTTTTTAAATAAAATGTATTATTTATATATATATATATATATATATATATATATATATATATGTTAGGGCTGCACGATTCTGGGAAAAATGTGAATCACGATTTTTTTGCTTAAAATTGAGATCACGATTCTGTCACGATTTTTTTATCCACATAATATTTATTGCACAAATAAACTTAAACAAAACAATCTATTGAAAAAAGTGTTCAAAAAAAGCTTGTGTTTGCATGAGAGCTTTGTTGGAGCATTTCTTTGGCAGATGCATAGTTGTAGTTCTATCATTTGGAAGAAAGACTATTTCCACAAAAGGTAAAAAAAAAGAGAGAGGCTGATAACATATTCCCCTTATCATATATAAATTAAACAGTTAGATTTCTAAGAAATGTTTTGGTTTCTTGCTTTGTACGACTTCATCATGTTGTACTTTGTGGTGTCGCTTAAGGTGATTGAAAAGGTTTGTGGTATTGCCTTGCGGTGCAGCAACCTGGGCAAGGCACACTTTACAAAGTAACTGGCGCTGTTTGTCGTCACCTGGTTTGAAACCAAAATATTTCCACACAGCCGAATGCGAGCCTTTTCTGGGTACTAGCTCGGTTTGGGCGGGCGGGTGAATGTCGCCGCTACCTCCTGGTATCTCTTTGTCATCCATTCAACCCCCAGCTGCAGACTGAACTCCGCTTTGCTTTACTCTCGTCTCGCTCGCTTTTTTGAAAAACCAGCTAACTGCAGGTGGGCTTGCTCCACTGAAGTAATAACGCTTTACCATTGGTTAGGGGGTGGGGAGGCAGCGATAGTGCTGCGTTTGAGGGCGCTTTAAAAAATTCGGGGAAAAAATCGAAACGTTTATTTGTGACGCAGCAGTGATTAAAAATGCTTCAGAATCGTTGTTGTTAGAAATGAGATCACGTGTATGTGTGGATCGAGATCGAGATTTTTTAACGATTAATCGTGCAGCCCTAATATATATATATATATATATATATATATATATATATATATATATATATATATATATATATATATATATATATATATACACACACATATATATTTCATGTTATTTCCAAAGTTATTACAATAACTCCCAGGTCATGTGACCTATTGACCCCAAAGTAGTCTAGAATGATAGTGCTATCAAGGATGGTCAACATACACCACTTAGTATTTGCTTTAAGGGCTTAATATATTTTAAATGATTTTTAAAGTGTAAATATGAGCATTTTTGCCCAATAGCTTTGAGGTCATGTGACCTATTGACCCCAAAGCAGTCCAGAATGATAGTGCCGTCAAGGATGGTCAACATACACCACTTAGTATTTGCTTTAAGGCCTCAGTATATGTTTATTAGCACGCACGCACGCACGCACAGACAGACAGACAGACAGACAGACAGACAGACAGACAGACAGATAGATAGATAGATAGATAGATAGATAGATAGATAGATAGAACTGTTTTCAACTCCATACATTCTGAGGTATTTATTTAGTGTAAATGTTAGCAGTATACCCCGATAGTTTACAGTTAACGTGAATCAGTTTCTTAAAACATCACTTGTTAATACACATTTAAATTCGTGCTTTTATTTTGTGAACCGGAAATAATTTCCTTGCAGCAGTACGCTTGCATTTACCGTAAACTGACGGTAGGTGCGCACTGAAAATGTAGGAGCGGCTGGCTTGACCGCAGTGAATCGGAAGCTAAGTTCAGCCTCGCTGAATGATTCATGTTCCTTCGTCCAGGAGAAACATTTCCTATCAGGAGTAACTACCATGACTCAGGAATACTGCTGATGGAGACATTGTCCAGCAGCATTTAAAGCGGGAACTGCTCCATAATGACGTCAACAACTCTCGGACGCTCGGAATTACGAGACAACGTGAACGCAGCATACGCCACGTTTTGTGTAAAAGTAACGTGATATTGTGGAAGTATTAATATATCAGAGTTCTAATGGAAACCGACAGGTGTACTGTCCCCAGTAAACAGAATATTAATAGCTTGACATTATAACATGATATCAAAATGATGTCAACCAGCCCCCCTACAAGGCTGCGTGCCTGGATGCTGTGTGTCTGAAAATAGTGGCAGGCAGGCTATATAAGCTTGGGGAAATGGATAAACGTGGTCTTTATCCTGTTCGGCCGAATAAAGGAAGATCATTAAAGACCTCTGTCTGCAGACTCTTAATATCAGCAAGCCCTTTTGATAAAGAATTTATCTACGACAATATATTATCTCCGTTCCTCTGTACTGCAGACGTAGCTCCTACGTTGGGTTCTGTCTGGGAGGAAACGCGGATACTTTGCGGTTTTAACGAGGAAAACATGAAAACACAAACTTTTACTACTTTTCTTTTTCACCTCTGATAGAAAACCAGAACAAGCGGATGAGACACGGAGCCTCGAGACTCGTCCTCGTGTCTTTAGTGTCCTCAACACTGACCTGCCGACCGGTGGTATCAGAGGATGATCCCGCTTTGTTCCTCCTCGTGGGGTTCTGGTCCTGGTTCTGCTCCTCCATTCTGGTTCTTGTCTGAAGACTCCAGCAGCTCTCCGCTCCGTCTGTAGCCGCCAAAATAAAAGCTTCAAACTGGACTTCGTGGCGCATGCGCAACTGTTACGCCACTATGCTGCATTCATGTACACACGAAACATGAGCATTCAACTCAAAATCCCATCAAATTCGAGGGAAACCCGAAGATATAAAAATCTTAAACATAGTAACATCATTAAATAAAAACAAGAGACACAGAATAGACGTAGTATAGTTATTTATAATATCAACAATGATTAAAAAGAGGATGTGTTTATCATGTGTGATTCCAACCAGTAGCTCTGAAATCCCATGTTCCAGTTGCTCCATGAATGCAGCAGAATGGACGGCGCTGATCCCGTTCTCTACTTTGGCTCGTTTGTTCTCCAGCTGCCGCTGATCGCGGAGCTTCTGATGTTGGGAGAACTTTGCCTTCAGTGTTATCTATTAAAATTCTTTCTGGCAGAAAGTTATAAAGTTTTTAAGAAGTCACGACTCTCTTTGTCTTCATCATCATCTTCATCAGAGGAGCAGCTGAAGAGCTGCTGCAGTTTCAAATCTGCATTTTTCTCCACACATTTAGTCTCTTCATTAACCAGAATGATTCAGGAACTCCTCACTGTGATACCAAAAGGTCTCATCAGACACTAATGACTGTATTGATTATTGATTAGTTTTAGTTGATTTTAATAAAGTGAGTTGAACGTCTGCAGTGGCGGCCATCTTGCCACAGTCAGCTGTCTCACTGATCACATTGTTTTAATGGTGCATGCACTTTATAAACAACCATAACTTGTTTAATGCATAATTAAGAATAATTATAACCAAAGATTCTAGATTCAGAGCTACAACCATGAACTTTCATATGTAAATAAACACATGGAAAATAAACACATGCAATGAATACACACACACACACACACACACACACAAGGTTCATGTTAAATCGATTTTTAGGCTACTAAAACTCAGCGTACAGAAGAATGACATGATTATATATATATATATTAATAAAAGAATATTAATATAAAATGAATGTAATTATTACATGTTTAGTTTAAAAATAACCATTCAAATAATTTTATTATTTAATTATATTTATTTTATATGAACACATTATACATTATTATCTTTATTGTCTTTAATGTCTGTAACATCTTGGACATAAAAGTGACATTTATTTGCGCTTATTATCTTGTTGAAATCCCCAACCTGCACAGAGAACTAGACTAATGTGGAGATTTGAACCTGGAGGACAGAGATAAAAACATAAATATGTGTGAGTGTAACCTCCAAGTTACACCGATGAACAATTAAATTACCAACTTAAAATTTAAATACACAAATACACAGGGCGTAGCAGCATGAGAGAGAATTTAACACAAACACAAACTACACCTCAGTAATCAAAGTACAAGCTCTTGTAAAACAAAATAATCAATAAAAACACGGTTTAGCTAATAACCTTTTGAAAAGGACGTTTTTGTTGAGCTTCTGGCGCATGTTGTTTCTCTGTAAGCTAAGTGTGCTCATTTTAGCAACGTGGTGCAGCCTTAGCTTAAAAACCACCAACACAACTATATTTATAAGATAAGATCCTTTATTGATCCCACGGTGGGGAAATTTCACTGTTACAGCAGCTCAAACACAAAGTAAAGGAAACATTAAACACTAGACTAAATAAAAACAAGGACTCAAACATATAGGTTTGAACCTGAAGGGACGTGGCCTTTCTGTGTGGAGTTTGCATGTTCTCCCGTGTACACGTGGGTTCTCTTCTGGTACTCTGGCTTCCTCCCACCGTCCAAAGACATGCATGTTAGGTTAATTGGTCTCTAAATTCTCGCTAGGAATCAGTGTGTGTGTGAAAGGTTGTTTGTCTCTTTCTGTGTTGGGCCTGTGATGGACTGGTGACCTGTCCAGGGTGTACCTGCCTCTCACCTGTTAAATGCTGGGTCAGGCTCCAGCTTCCCCGTAATGGACAAAGTGCTACAGATAACGAATGAATATATATATTTATATAGTACATGTTGTAATACCTGCAACGTGCTTAGAAGTCAGCTCGATGGCAACAACAAGACACCCTGCTGGGATAATAAGCTGCCAAAGGAGGAAGTTCAGACCACAGATGTTAAAACACGGAAGTTGTTCACCATGCGTGGAGGCTTCCACCCACATCCAGTGTCCAGAGACTCTACGCTAAGCACAAAGAGGGAGGATGAGGACTAGTGAGCATCAGGGCCACTATCCAAGACGAAACAAGCTCCATGAACACATCAGGAAGATGGACCCAAGGGACGAAGCACTGAGTGAATGTCTCAGACAATAGAACCTGGAGGAGAATGAAATGGAGGAACCACCATGGGAGGACGAGTCCCTGAAGTGTCTTATTATCAACATTTTATAGTTAGAATGAATTAAAATGACATAGATTGGGATATACTGGGCTGCAGCTTAAGCAGACTGCAGTTTGCTAAGAGTAGTTAATTTTAGACTCCATGTAGAGACGGGCTGATGTAAGACACACTCAGGTTCTTACCAGGTTCTCTGTCTTAGAGACTGGACTTCAACACAAACACCATCTATGTAAACATGTGTGTTTCCACAGGATTGGTCAACTCAGAACTTAAGGAATGTCTTTGTTTGAAAGGTAGATAAGGCGCCTCACACATGTGGTTTTGGGATTCTCAAGTTTGGCCAGAGACCTCACAGACTCTGCAGATCTGTTTAAGATCACTTCTTGTAATAAAATCATTCTTTTTTATACATCAAGATGGCGTCCAGAGCTCTTCTTCTTACCTGAAACTATTTTTCCACATCACCTGCTTCCACCAAACAAACAACACCCCTGCATGGGATGTACCACCGACAGACAGCCGACGTGGTGGAACAAGTCCAACCAACGGCTAGAGAGGGCTGGACTGAAGGACAGCACAGAGGCACTAATCATGGCAGCACAGGAGCAAGACTTGAGTACCAGGACAATCGAGACCCAGATCTACCACACCAGGCAGGACCCCAGGTAAATATCAGGACAAAGAAACACGAGGAACTGGAGAACTACCAAGAACCCAAGATAGAGCTGGAGAAAGCCTGGAAGGTGAAGGCAGCAGTAGTAACAGTGGTCATGGGATCACTGGAGGCCGTGTCCTCCACACTGGAGAAGAAGCTCCACCAGAAGCCTGGAGAACCATCAGACATCTCCATCCAGAAGAGCAGCTAAGAGCTAAGATACTGGTAGGACCCTCAAGCTCCCAGGACTCTGGTAGAGGACCCGAGCTGGAGATGAAACACCACCCAGCCTACCCAGGAGAGATGGGAGGTTGGGTGGAGGAAAAGTTTATTTAAATATTATTATTTTATATGAATATATTCACTAGATTATTCCTCATCAGAGAAAAACAAGATTTCATTTAGTTTAATGTCACAATGTGGTTCTTTCTTACCAGTAATTTACATCCTTTCATCATAATCACCACAATAATCATTTCACACTCACTGTTTAATGTTCACTGTCATTAAGAACAACGACAAACATGTTTTTCAATAAACACTGTTAAACAATAATTAAACTATACCAAACTAGACCAATATTTACAATAAACACTCAAACAATCAGAACTATTTACAATTATTGACGAGCAAGTTCCCTAAATTCTGTTTAGGATCTTTCTCCTCCACATGCTGGTATCCAGCCACATTCTGCTCATCAACAGCCTGCCAATGTTATGAAGCAGAAAACAGAAAATTACTGTTTAAAACCTTTAGTTTCAATAACATGCGTGAACATACAGTATGTAGAAAACAGCAGCAAATAACTGTTACTGACACAGTTTCATGTGAGGAATCTCCAGCCTCAGATATGCCAGAGGCCAGCGTGGAGGAGGTGCTGGGAGCAGGTTGAACCTCCATATCCAGCACTGTGGCTCGTCTGTGAGGTCAGAAAAGCCCTCATCTTCCTCATCAAGCACCACATCGTGCTCCTCAACCAACCGGGCGGTCTCCTCTGAGTCAGGGTTCATGTCCTGCAGCTCCTGACCAGTCTGCTGGAACAGATACTGAACTCCTACGAGTTCGCCTGAGACAAGACCGAATAAATAAACACCATGCAGACTGGAATGAGTAAAAACCAGTCGGCTGGAAGGATCATGAAATACATACACAGT
Organism: Melanotaenia boesemani; assembly: GCF_017639745.1. Classification (NCBI taxonomy): domain Eukaryota; kingdom Metazoa; phylum Chordata; class Actinopteri; order Atheriniformes; family Melanotaeniidae; genus Melanotaenia; species Melanotaenia boesemani. Next base: position 2,497,243 of record NC_055705.1, on the reverse strand, counting down.
AACAAAAGGCTGAATATTGTTTTCACTAAGCAACACAGTTTCACAGGTAAACAGTACAACACAAGAGTTTTCAGAGAGATGCAGCCTCATGCTTTTCCTTTGTCCTGGTAACACGGATGTAATTCTGACCTGTGTAACATGAGGACGGACAGAACTCTGGCGCCACCTTTCTGCCAAACAGCTTCTTGTAGGTTTGGTTGACAGAATGCAGCAAATCACCAGAGTAGCAGCACAAAGGAGACTTCTCAGTTGCCATGGCAGCAACACCTGGTCCTGGTTCCACCTGTGTAGCCCTTCCAACAGGTAAACCTGAACATTCAGGCTGTTGGCACTGCTCCCTAGAAGTACATTGAAACGTAACATGAAATATCAAACTGAAACATTATTGGCGTACACAACACATGAACCACATCACACACACACCCACACGTCAACAATAACACACACGTTCTGGTTTCAGTTCTCTCAACACAAACCTGCTATGAAGAGGTTTAGCTGCAGATGAAAAGACTCCAAGGAAGTTGAGCCTCTGGTTCACCTAAACACCGGCAGACACACACCTCCCTTGGTCAGCTCCCAGTTTTAGTGCAGAGAGCAACACCTGGTGGATCTTGGATGCTCTTCACATGCTTCTTCTGGACCCACCAGATGTGCTCCATCCTCTCCCGATCAAACAGAGGAACACCAAGGGAGTTTGGGGGTCTAGAGCCTGAACAAAGTTTTATCATCGGATGTTTAAATCTGTAGGAAAAGACTTTAATGCTGGACAGAGAATGAAGTGTAGAACTACAGATGCTCTGGCTGAAAAGGTCATCACTCACTGAGATGCAGTGCTGACCGGAGAACCAGTAATCTCCACCTTCCATGACTTGTTTCTGTAAAACAGAGTCTAAGTAACTTGTATTAACAACCCACTTTTAAACAGCTGACGTGTGATTGCAGTTTACCTGAGACACTTTCCTGGCCATGGCGACATTCGGCTCTGCAGCTGCAACATGTGAACCACCAAGTCTTGGTTTGGTAAACTGAAAGGTAAGAACTGTGTAATGAGAGGCCGTTTACTGAACTAAATATATTTATCTGTAGCCAAGAGAACTAATATTAAACATCTGTCATTGTGAAACGGAGCTTATTATGTTTTAAACTGTTTACCTGTTCACATTCGTTCTGCTTGTAAAGCTGGTATTGTGATAACTGTGTGGGGTATTTTAGTGACGCTGGCCCTTTAAGAGCAGCTCCAGACTAGAGCACGCAGGCTCGTAGGTTTCCGTCACACCGCGTGCTGCCAGCAGGAGTACTGGAGTAGTGATGTACGATGCCACTCGCTTTCTTTCTGATCCGATACCAAGTAAAATACAAGCCAGTATCGGCGATACCGATCTGATACCGATCTGATACCGGTCTGATACCGGTCTGATACCAGTCTGATACCGGTCTGATACCGGTCTGATACCGGTCTGATACCGGTCTGATACCGATCTGATACCGGTCTGATACTGATCTGATACCGGTCTGATACTTTGTCCAGAAACTTCATGTGTTTGGAAAATCACTTTGAAAGCAGCTCCGCTGAGGAGAAAGGAAGTGGTGGTAACATTTTCATAGAATACTTAGTCAATCAAACTTAAATTACCAGTAAAATTGATAAATAAATACATAAATACCACAATAACTGCATGTTTGTCAACACCTACATATTAAAATATTTAGTTTAGTCAGGCTGGGAGGCGGCGCAGACAGGAAACAGCTCTCTGGAGGGCAGCCAGGAGGCCGCGACCACAGGAGCTGGATAGTCCAGCAGGATCCACCCAAAGACAGGCCCTGGAGTTAAAGGCGGAGGAGAGTGTCCCCCTCTTGTTGCAGGAACCAGAGGCGAAGAAGGAGCCTTCCTTCTGCTGCTACACCTGTACAGAAACACAACAAAGAAGTTCTTACAGCTTTTACAAGTAAACTAAGCTGACAATCATCAGGAGCTCCTAAAAAAAAACCCAGACAGCAACAAGATGTATCACATCAACAACCAAAGTACCAAAGACACACACATAAATAATAATAAAATAATCCTAAACAAAAGTATTTCTTAGTGTATAAACACACTGGACAACTCAGTGACTGTCAGCATGAAGAGGATGAGGAATGAGGAGCGATCAGAGATGAGTGTGATCCTGCAAACGCGATCACGTCTCCACGGAGACTAGAGACAAACTAGGACGGCCTAGAGATCGGGGTGATCGTTGGTAATCCTGGAGCAGGAACCCAAGCCACCCCACCACAAAGACTACCCTGGACCCACCCCAAGGGCGGCAGAGCAAAGCCCCAGCCAGAGCCCCCCGGGGTCACAGGGTCCAGGCCCCGGTGGGCCAAGATCGGCAGCTGCCGACCCCGCCAGACACCAGCCATCCAGGGTGGCCAGAATGAAGGGCCCAGGGCTTCAAAACCCCAGAGGCAGCCCCTCCTCCACCCACTCCCACCCACCCTCCTCCACCCAACCTGTTACCCACATCTATCCACCCTGTAACCCCTTCGGGGTCACCCCTCACTCAGCTGTCCTGTTTGTGGGCAGAGGGCTTCCACCTGAAGACCATGGGTGGATATCAGAAGCCTTGTTTAAGATCGGGGGTAAAGGGAAAACTGGAGCTCCAGGACAACCTGAAGCTGTGGTACTACCCACCTCAGCCGAGTCTCTACCACCAGGAGCCTTCACCAGACCGTGTTTTCACCCATCCACTACTCGTCTGGATGCTCTATAAGTTGTGGAAGGTTAAGGTGGTCTGCCCCAATCCTTCTTGTGGTGGCATCAGCTGGTAAAACTCAGTTAAGGAACTCCTTAAATCATCTGAACTTATCTGAAGTTATCTGAGATGACGACTAAGAAAAGAGAGACTGCAATGAAATCTGCACGTTAATCTGAGGTACGAGTAGGAGACCTGCAGTAAAACTCACTGGTAAGACCCCCCAAAGAGAACAAATCCCTCCTATATGATGCATGTAAGGGGGGAGCCCCCCCATTATGAAAAATGAATTTCAGGCCCTGAAATTAACGGACTCTGGCAGAGGCTGAATGAAGAGGACCAGCAGCGGGTTGTTTATGCAGCTGCATCAAGAGACTTTTAAGTGGACGCGTCCGAGTTTCATTTCATTTCAGGATTCATTTAAATTTGTGAGACTTTTTCTTCAGATAAAATCTTTCATGATGACAGGCTTTAATATTTAAGACAATTTAATAATATTTAACATAAAGCTGGTCAAAACCTCATAAATAACATCACATCATAATGATATTTATAAACAAAAATAACATTTTTTACATTTGTTATGCGATTAAAATGTGATTAATTGAGATGAATTAATTACATACATGTGTATATAATATACAAAGTTTCCATCACTCTGACTTTAGGTTGTGTTATTGTGGTTGTTTTGAATAAAACAAAGTACTACATCAAAAACTGATCTCAGCTGCAGGAATTGAGGCCGTGTTGTTCAAATAAGAAAACTTTATCGTTACAATTAATTTTCTAATAAATGTTACAAAGAGACTGAAACTAACTCAGCAGTTAGTGATAATCTACCCTGATCCATCATCCACTCAGGTCAATAATCCACTGTCACAATGGTCCAAAATAATCAATAACAGGCCCAATATTTATTAGTTATTTAATAAATAACTGCTGTTTAGAAAGCATCACACACTTCTACTCATAGGCCTATAAAAGCCACAGTAAACTTAATAAATGAATCATCAGTAATCCTAAAGTAATCTAAGTGTCAGTCAGTCCATTCACGTATGAAATGTTCATTTTAATTTAACCAACTTTAATAAATGAAACACTAAAACTGATTCATGAGTTAAACTCCTAGCTAGCTAACTAGCATTTAGCCGAGGCTAGCTGAGCTAGCTAGCAGTACTAATTACAATCTCTCTCTCTCTCTCTCTCTCTCTCTCTCTCTCTCTCTCCACATCACGCGCCAGTGTCCCACCTCTGACTGTCTCTCTTCCTCCGTTTTTCTGAACCGCTACGGTAACTTCTTCCTGAGGCCATGACGCCGTTTTCCTTTTATCTCCTCACTAACAGGAAAGATGGCGACCTGTCAATCATCCCGATCCTGCACGTGAACTCGTCCTCTGGAAGCTACGTAGAACTGTGTCACTGTACTACAAACAGCTGCTACGTTACTGCGCATGCGCGGCACGTATCCAGGACTCCACGCTGCCTTTCTGACGTAGCGTTCGGTGAGACCATGGATGTATTATAAGAACTGGATAACGGACTGAAAATGGCGGCCCATTCATTTCTATGGAAGTTGCTCACCCAGCGCATACGCCGAAAAAGTTCTCAGGCTTCCGGGTTACTTCCGCATATTGGGCCCATAGAGCATGCGCAGTAGTGTCACCTCCCATCATGCTTCACGTCACTGTGAACGAGCAATGCGCAGCCATGTGCGCAGCCCAGTGACCTGATCCAGCGACGCGCGGTCACGACATTAATCTGCAGTATGAGAGCTGTACAAACTCAGATGATGATTTTCTACGGCACACGATCGGACCTCGATGTAAAGTAATGATATAATATACGTGGAAAAAGTTGTGTAGTAATTGTTAAAATGATGGTTTGTTTTAATCTGATGAATTTCTATATGGGATTCGTAATAGCCCAATATAAGTCAGTCTATATTGTATATTTGTATAATCCCGTGTCAAATTTTCACGATGACTTACAATTCCTACCTTTATTCATGAATAATTTCAGGCACGTCTTTTGTAATAAATGTTAGAAGTCCTTGTTAATGCATTATTTCATTGTGCTACCCATGCATATTCTCTTTATTTTTCTGCTATTCCCTGGATGACACCAAGATTATCAATTGCGTCTCTTAAAATGTTCCTTTCTTGTGTTTTGCCGGATTCCACTTTGTTAAATGCTGCAGTTTTTTAATTGACAAAGAAAAAAAAACTTTGTTTAAACTGAGGACTATGTTAAGGAAAACTAGGCCACTTGGGTTATCACCATTCTATATTTATTATGTAGTTATGTATTTTATGTATCGTGATTTCCGTTAGGGATTGAAAATGGAAATTGAAAACTTAACTTTAACTTAACTTTTACGAACAGCTTTCCCATCATATTGAAGTCAACAGCCGTCCTCCTCGCTCCCGACACAGCATGACCGCGCTGACGTCACCGGAGAAATAGAGACTTTTCTGTGGCTTTTATGGCCTTTTGAAAAATAATTGACGGATTAAATGTCCATGAATTAAAAATATTGAATAGACAGATTAGTAATTAGCTGTGTTTAAAGCTGAAGACGTCCTGTCAACAGTTTTACAGCCGTGTCTTTTACCATTGTGGCCTATGGGAAAAATGCTTTTTGGGCCCCATGGGATTTTTTGTTGCAGTACCACGAGTGGCCACTGGGAAAAATCGGCGTGCCGCCATTTTCAGTCCGTTATCCAGTTCTTATAATACATCCATGAGTTTAACTCATGAATCAGTTTTAGTGTTTCATTTATTAAAGTTGGTTAAATTAAAATGAACATTTCATACGTGAATGGACTGACTGACACTTAGATTACTTTAGGATTACTGATGATTCATTTATTAAGTTTACTGTGGCTTTTATAGGCCTATGAGTAGAAGTGTGTGATGCTTTCTAAACAGCAGTTATTTATTAAATAACTAATAAATATTGGGCCTGTTATTGATTATTTTGGACCATTGTGGCAGTGGATTATTGACCTGAGTGGATGATGGATCAGGGTAGATTATCACTAACTGCTGAGTTAGTTTCAGTCTCTTTGTAACATTTATTAGAAAATTAATTGTAACGATAAAGTTTTCTTATTTGAACAACACGGCCTCAATTCCTGCAGCTGAGATCAGTTTTTGATGTAGTACTTTGTTTTATTCAGAACAACCACAATAACACAACCTAAAGTCAGAGTGATGGAAACTTTGTATATTATATACACATGTATGTAATTAATTCATCTCAATTAATCACATTTTAATCGCATAACAAATGTAAAAAATGTTATTTTTGTTCATAAATATCATTATGATGTGATGTTATTTATGAGGTTTTGACCAGCTTTATGTTAAATATTATTAAATTGTCTTAAATATTAAAGCCTGTCATCATGAAAGATTTTATCTGAAGAAAAAGTCTCACAAATTTAAATGAATCCTGAAATGAAATGAAACTCGGACGCGTCCACTTAAAAGTCTCTTGATGCAGCTGCATAAACAACCCGCTGCTGGTCCTCTTCATTCAGTCTCTGCCAGAGTCCGTTAATTTCAGGGCCTGAAATTCATTTTTCAAAATGGGGGGGCTCCCCCCTTACATGCATCATATAGGAGGGATTTGTTCTCTTTGGGGGGTCTTACCAGTGAGTTTTACTGCAGGTCTCCTACTCGTACCTCAGATTAACGTGCAGATTTCATTGCAGTCTCTCTTTTCTTAGTCGTCATCTCAGATAACTTCAGATAAGTTCAGATGATTTAAGGAGTTCCTTAACTGAGTTTTACCAGCTGATGCCACCACAAGAAGGACTGGGGCAGACCACCTTAACCTTCCACACCTTATAGAGCATCCAGACGAGTAGTGGATGGGTGAAAACACGGTCTGGTGAAGGCTCCTGGTGGTAGAGACTCGGCTGAGGTGGGTAGTACCACAGCTTCAGGTTGTCCTGGAGCTCCAGTTTTCCCTTTACCCCCGATCTTAAACAAGGCTTCTGATATCCACCCATGGTCTTCAGGTGGAAGCCCTCTGCCCACAAACAGGACAGCTGAGTGAGGGGTGACCCCGATGGGGTTACAGGGTGGATAGATGTGGGTAACAGGTTGGGTGGAGGAGGGTGGGTGGGAGTGGGTGGAGGAGGGGCTGCCTCTGGGTTTTGAAGCCCTGGGCCCTTCATTCTGGCCACCCTGGATGGCTGGTGTCTGGCAGGGTCGGCAGCTGCCGATCTTGGCCCACCGGGGCCTGGACCCTGTGACCCCGGGGGGCTCTGGCTGGGGCTTTGCTCTGCCGCCCTTGGGGTGGGTCCAGGGTAGTCTTTGTGGTGGGGTGGCTTGGGTTCCTGCTCCAGGATTACCAACGATCACCCCGATCTCTAGGCCGTCCTAGTTTGCCTCTAGTCTCCGTGGAGACGTGATCGCGTTTGCAGGATCACACTCATCTCTGATCGCTCCTCATTCCTCATCCTCTTCATGCTGACAGTCACTGAGTTGTCCAGTGTGTTTATACACTAAGAAATACTTTTGTTTAGGATTATTTTATTATTATTTATGTGTGTGTCTTTGGTACTTTGGTTGTTGATGTGATACATCTTGTTGCTGTCTGGGTTATTTTTTTAGGAGCTCCTGATGATTGTCAGCTTAGTTTACTTGTAAAAGCTGTAAGAACTGCTTTGTTGTGTTTCTGTACAGGTGTAGCAGCAGAAGGAAGGCTCCTTCTTCGCCTCTGGTTCCTGCAACAAGAGGGGGACACTCTCCTCCGCCTTTAACTCCAGGGCCTGTCTTTGGGTGGATCCTGCTGGACTATCCAGCTCCTGTGGTCGCGGCCTCCTGGCTGCCCTCCAGAGAGCTGTTTCCTGTCTGCGCCGCCTCCCAGCCTGACTAAACTAAATATTTTAATATGTAGGTGTTGACAAACATGCAGTTATTGTGGTATTTATGTATTTATTTATCAATTTTACTGGTAATTTAAGTTTGATTGACTAAGTATTCTATGAAAATGTTACCACCACTTCCTTTCTCCTCAGCGGAGCTGCTTTCAAAGTGATTTTCCAAACACATGAAGTTTCTGGACAAAGTATCAGACCGGTATCAGACCGGTATCAGATCAGTATCAGACCGGTATCAGACCGGTATCAGATCGGTATCAGATCGGTATCAGACCGGTATCGGACCGGTATCAGATCAGTATCAGACCGGTATCAGACCGGTATCAGATCAGTATCAGACCGGTATCAGACCGGTATCAGATCAGTATCAGACCGGTATCAGACCGGTATCAGATCAGTATCAGACCAGTATCAGATCGGTATCAGACCGGTATCAGATCGGTATCAGACTGGTATCAGATCGGTATCAGACTGGTATCAGATCGGTATCAGACCGGTATCAGACTAGTATCAGATCGGTATCGCCGATACTGGCTTGTATTTTACTTGGTATCGGATCAGAAAAAAAGCGAGTGGCATCGTACATCACTACTCCAGTACTCCTGCTGGCAGCACGCGGTGTGACGGAAACCTACGAGCCTGCGTGCTCTAGTCTGGAGCTGCTCTTAAAGGGCCAGCGTCACTAAAATACCCCACACAGTTATCACAATACCAGCTTTACAAGCAGAACGAATGTGAACAGGTAAACAGTTTAAAACATAATAAGCTCCGTTTCACAATGACACATGTTTAATATTAGTTCTCTTGGCTACAGATAAATATATTTAGTTCAGTAAACGGCCTCTCATTACACAGTTCTTACCTTTCAGTTTACCAAACCAAGACTTGGTGGTTCACATGTTGCAGCTGCAGAGCCGAATGTCGCCATGGCCAGGAAAGTGTCTCAGGTAAACTGCAATCACACGTCAGCTGTTTAAAAGTGGGTTGTTAATACAAGTTACTTAGACTCTGTTTTACAGAAACAAGTCATGGAAGGTGGAGATTACTGGTTCTCCGGTCAGCACTGCATCTCAGTGAGTGATGACCTTTTCAGCCAGAGCATCTGTAGTTCTACACTTCATTCTCTGTCCAGCATTAAAGTCTTTTCCTACAGATTTAAACATCCGATGATAAAACTTTGTTCAGGCTCTAGACCCCCAAACTCCCTTGGTGTTCCTCTGTTTGATCGGGAGAGGATGGAGCACATCTGGTGGGTCCAGAAGAAGCATGTGAAGAGCATCCAAGATCCACCAGGTGTTGCTCTCTGCACTAAAACTGGGAGCTGACCAAGGGAGGTGTGTGTCTGCCGGTGTTTAGGTGAACCAGAGGCTCAACTTCCTTGGAGTCTTTTCATCTGCAGCTAAACCGCTTCATAGCAGGTTTGTGTTGAGAGAACTGAAACCAGAACGTGTGTGTTATTGTTGACGTGTGGGTGTGTGTGTGATGTGGTTCATGTGTTGTGTACGCCAATAATGTTTCAGTTTGATATTTCATGTTACGTTTCAATGTACTTCTAGGGAGCAGTGCCAACAGCCTGAATGTTCAGGTTTACCTGTTGGAAGGGCTACACAGGTGGAACCAGGACCAGGTGTTGCTGCCATGGCAACTGAGAAGTCTCCTTTGTGCTGCTACTCTGGTGATTTGCTGCATTCTGTCAACCAAACCTACAAGAAGCTGTTTGGCAGAAAGGTGGCGCCAGAGTTCTGTCCGTCCTCATGTTACACAGGTCAGAATTACATCAGTGTTACCAGGACAAAGGAAAAGCATGAGGCTGCATCTCTCTGAAAACTCTTGTGTTGTACTGTTTACCTGTGAAACTGTGTTGCTTAGTGAAAACAACATTTAGCCTTTTGTTACTGTGTATGTATTTCATGATTCTTCCAGCCGACTGGTTTTTACTCATTCCAGTCTGCATGGTGTTTATTTATTCGGTCTTGTCTCAGGCGAACTCGTAGGAGTTCAGTATCTGTTCCAGCAGACTGGTCAGGAGCTGCAGGACATGAACCCTGACTCAGAGGAGACCGCCCGGTTGGTTGAGGAGCACGATGTGGTGCTTGATGAGGAAGATGAGGGCTTTTCTGACCTCACAGACGAGCCACAGTGCTGGATATGGAGGTTCAACCTGCTCCCAGCACCTCCTCCACGCTGGCCTCTGGCATATCTGAGGCTGGAGATTCCTCACATGAAACTGTGTCAGTAACAGTTATTTGCTGCTGTTTTCTACATACTGTATGTTCACGCATGTTATTGAAACTAAAGGTTTTAAACAGTAATTTTCTGTTTTCTGCTTCATAACATTGGCAGGCTGTTGATGAGCAGAATGTGGCTGGATACCAGCATGTGGAGGAGAAAGATCCTAAACAGAATTTAGGGAACTTGCTCGTCAATAATTGTAAATAGTTGTGATTGTTTGAGTGTTTATTGTAAATATTGGTCTAGTTTGGTATAGTTTAATTATTGTTTAACAGTGTTTATTGAAAAACATGTTTGTCGTTGTTCTTAATGACAGTGAACATTAAACAGTGAGTGTGAAATGATTATTGTGGTGATTATGATGAAAGGATGTAAATTACTGGTAAGAAAGAACCACATTGTGACATTAAACTAAATGAAATCTTGTTTTTCTCTGATGAGGAATAATCTAGTGAATATATTCATATAAAATAATAATATTTAAATAAACTTTTCCTCCACCCAACCTCCCATCTCTCCTGGGTAGGCTGGGTGGTGTTTCATCTCCAGCTCGGGTCCTCTACCAGAGTCCTGGGAGCTTGAGGGTCCTACCAGTATCTTAGCTCTTAGCTGCTCTTCTGGATGGAGATGTCTGATGGTTCTCCAGGCTTCTGGTGGAGCTTCTTCTCCAGTGTGGAGGACACGGCCTCCAGTGATCCCATGACCACTGTTACTACTGGTGCCTTCACCTTCCAGGCTTTCTCCAGCTCTATCTTGGGTTCTTGGTATTTCTCCGGTTCCTCGTGTTTCTTTGTCCTGATATTTACCTGGGGTCCTGCCTGGTGTGGTAGATCTGGGTCTCGATTGTCCTGGTACTCAAGTCTTGCTCCTGTGCTGCCATGATTAGTGCCTCTGTGCTGTCCTTCAGTCCAGCCCTCTCTAGCCGTTGGTTGGACTTGTTCCACCACGTCGGCTGTCTGTCGGTGGTACATCCCATGCAGGGGTGTTGTTTGTTTGGTGGAAGCAGGTGATGTGGAAAAATAGTTTCAGGTAAGAAGAAGAGCTCTGGACGCCATCTTGATGTATAAAAAGAATGATTTTATTACAAGAAGTGATCTTAAACAGATCTGCAGAGTCTGTGAGGTCTCTGGCCAAACTTGAGAATCCCAAAACCACATGTGTGAGGCGCCTTATCTACCTTTCAAACAAAGACATTCCTTAAGTTCTGAGTTGACCAATCCTGTGGAAACACACATGTTTACATAGATGGTGTTTGTGTTGAAGTCCAGTCTCTAAGACAGAGAACCTGGTAAGAACCTGAGTGTGTCTTACATCAGCCCGTCTCTACATGGAGTCTAAAATTAACTACTCTTAGCAAACTGCAGTCTGCTTAAGCTGCAGCCCAGTATATCCCAATCTATGTCATTTTAATTCATTCTAACTATAAAATGTTGATAATAAGACACTTCAGGGACTCGTCCTCCCATGGTGGTTCCTCCATTTCATTCTCCTCCAGGTTCTATTGTCTGAGACATTCACTCAGTGCTTCGTCCCTTGGGTCCATCTTCCTGATGTGTTCATGGAGCTTGTTTCGTCTTGGATAGTGGCCCTGATGCTCACTAGTCCTCATCCTCCCTCTTTGTGCTTAGCGTAGAGTCTCTGGACACTGGATGTGGATGGAAGCCTCCACGCATGGTGAACAACTTCCGTGTTTTAACATCTGTGGTCTGAACTTCCTCCTTTGGCAGCTTATTATCCCAGCAGGGTGTCTTGTTGTTGCCATCGAGCTGACTTCTAAGCACGTTGCAGGTATTACAACATGTACTATATAAATATATATATTCATTCGTTATCTGTAGCACTTTGTCCATTACGGGGAAGCTGGAGCCTGACCCAGCATTTAACAGGTGAGAGGCAGGTACACCCTGGACAGGTCACCAGTCCATCACAGGCCCAACACAGAAAGAGACAAACAACCTTTCACACACACACTGATTCCTAGCGAGAATTTAGAGACCAATTAACCTAACATGCATGTCTTTGGACGGTGGGAGGAAGCCAGAGTACCAGAAGAGAACCCACGTGTACACGGGAGAACATGCAAACTCCACACAGAAAGACCACATCCCTTCAGGTTCAAACCTATATGTTTGAGTCCTTGTTTTTATTTAGTCTAGTGTTTAATGTTTCCTTTACTTTGTGTTTGAGCTGCTGTAACAGTGAAATTTCCCCACCGTGGGATCAATAAAGGATCTTATCTTATAAATATAGTTGTGTTGGTGGTTTTTAAGCTAAGGCTGCACCACGTTGCTAAAATGAGCACACTTAGCTTACAGAGAAACAACATGCGCCAGAAGCTCAACAAAAACGTCCTTTTCAAAAGGTTATGAGCTAAACCGTGTTTTTATTGTTTATTTTGTTTTACAAGAGCTTGTACTTTGATTACTGAGGTGTAGTTTGTGTTTGTGTTAAATTCTCTCTCATGCTGCTACGCCCTGTGTATTTGTGTATTTAAATTTTAAGTTGGTAATTTATTTGTTCATCAGTGTAACTTGGAGGTTACACTCACACATATTTATGTTTTTATCTCTGTCCTCCAGGTTCAAATCTCCACATTAGTCTAGGTTTCTGTGCAGGTTGGGGATTTCAACAAGATAATAAGCGCAAATAAATGTCACTTTTATGTCCAAGATGTTACAGACATTAAAGACAATAAAGATAATAATGTATAATGTGTTCATATAAAATAAATATAATTAAATAATAAAATTATTTGAATGGTTATTTTTAAACTAAACATGTAATAATTACATTCATTTTATATTAATATTCTTTTATTAATATATATATATAATCATGTCCTTCTTCTGTACGCTGAGTTTTAGTAGCCTAAAAATCGATTTAACATGAACCTTGTGTGTGTGTGTGTGTGTGTGTGTGTATTCATTGCATGTGTTTATTTTCCATGTGTTTATTTACATATGAAAGTTCATGGTTGTAGTTCTGAATCTAGAATCTTTGGTTATAATTATTCTTAATTATGCATTAAACAAGTTATGGTTGTTTATAAAGTGCATGCACCATTAAAACAATGTGATCAGTGAGACAGCTGACTGTGGCAAGATGGCCGCCACTGCAGACGTTCAACTCACTTTATTAAAATCAACTAAAACTAATCAATAATCAATACAGTCATTAGTGTCTGATGAGACCTTTTGGTATCACAGTGAGGAGTTCCTGAATCATTCTGGTTAATGAAGAAACTAAATGTGTGGAGAAAAATGCAGATTTGAAACTGCAGCAGCTCTTCAGCTGCTCCTCTGATGAAGATGATGATGAAGACAAAGAGAGTCGTGACTTCTTAAAAACTTTATAACTTTCTGCCAGAAAGAATTTTAATAGATAACACTGAAGGCAAAGTTCTCCCAACATCAGAAGCTCCGCGATCAGCGGCAGCTGGAGAACAAACGAGCCAAAGTAGAGAACGGGATCAGCGCCGTCCATTCTGCTGCATTCATGGAGCAACTGGAACATGGGATTTCAGAGCTACTGGTTGGAATCACACATGATAAACACATCCTCTTTTTAATCATTGTTGATATTATAAATAACTATACTACGTCTATTCTGTGTCTCTTGTTTTTATTTAATGATGTTACTATGTTTTAGATTTTTATATCTTCGGGTTTCCCTCGAATTTGATGGGATTTTGAGTTGAATGCTCATGTTTCGTGTGTACATGAATGCAGCATAGTGGCGTAACAGTTGCGCATGCGCCACGAAGTCCAGTTTGAAGCTTTTATTTTGGCGGCTACAGACGGAGCGGAGAGCTGCTGGAGTCTTCAGACAAGAACCAGAATGGAGGAGCAGAACCAGGACCAGAACCCCACGAGGAGGAACAAAGCGGGATCATCCTCTGGTACCACCGGTCGGCAGGTCAGTGTTGAGGACACTAAAGACACGAGGACGAGTCTCGAGGCTCCGTGTCTCATCCGCTTGTTCTGGTTTTCTATCAGAGGTGAAAAAGAAAAGTAGTAAAAGTTTGTGTTTTCATGTTTTTCCTCGTTAAAACCGCAAAGTATCCGCGTTTCCTCCCAGACAGAACCCAACGTAGGAGCTACGTCTGCAGTACAGAGGAACGGAGATAATAGGCGAATCTTTCGTGACGTCAGTGTTTACCTTTTGCCGCATTGCATCACGGTATTGGGTGGCAAGAAGCTGCATCTGTTAGCTGGATTTCTTTGCGTTTGGAGTTTGAGGGCGATCTACTACATGGTTCACTCGTGTTGTGTGATTGGCTGTACGGCTCGTTGGGGGCCCAACAAAAAGTTTTTCCGCATTCCCACCGAAAAAGACCCCGAAAAAAGAAGGAAATGGTTACGTGCTATGATACGTGCTTTGATACCTGCAAGCCTCACTGGTACACGCAGCTGTTGTAAGTCCTATCCTGACCGCTGTTTCTACTTTAAACATTAAAGCTGCTACATGACTGCATGTTTCTCCTAGACTGGATTTGAAAGAAAAATTTTGTAAGATGTTATGATCGTTTTTCACGATAGACCAAACGCCATTTAAATTATAGTTAACAGGACCAATAAAATTGAAAAACAGTCATTAGATTTAAAATGAAAAATTCAAAGGCACTGATAAATAAAGCCTTACCCGGCTTTGCAGTCGCAGTGACATGTGATTATTTCACCGTTTTCTTGGGCGATCACCCACGGAAGATGCGAATCACGCTGTGACTCTGCTTGGCCGGGTCTGACCTCCGCTTTGAGCACGACCACTGATTTTTTCCATCAGCAGTATTCCTGAGTCATGGTAGTTACTCCTGATAGGAGATGTTTCTCCTGGACGAAGGAACATGAATCATTCAGCGAGGCTAAACTTAGCTTCGATTCACAAGTTAAGGAAAATTTTAAGGGACCCTTAAGTCAGAACGCGAGTGACTGTATTTCTCTGTTAACCCTCCGTTTTATTGATACGCAATGCCGTCAAACCTGTCTTAGATTATTCTACAGAGTCTGAAAAATATAATTTGTGATTTGTGAAACCTTCTCTGATTTGTGAAAATTCAATAAAGGCAGATTTCACTCATTTTTCAGCCGTTTTTACACACTATACCTGGTCCAGATGTTATAATGTCACACTGATTCAGGTCAAACCTGTCTTAGATTATTCTACAGAGTCTACTGAATCTGAAAAACACAGGTGAATCTGATTTAAGAAACCTTTATTGGATTGCTTTTACACAAGCCCACGCCTCTCCATGTGATTCCTTATTTCCATCTCCATGGCCTCCATTTCACTAGAAAAAGAAATCATATTTTTTCACAGAGATTTTGGGCTTTTTTTTAAAGGACATTTAAATGTTTCACTAACCTGTCATCCAGTGGTCCATGATCAACCTCTGCCACTGCGTCTTTTGTTGTCATGTTCCTTATTTCTTCCAAGGCCTTTACTGTCACCTTTGTTACAGGTATCATATCCCGATTCTGCATCCATATTATTGTCAATGTTATTATGCTCATACCTCTACATTTAAAAAGACACCTATTGACTAACCTCTGGCAACATCACAACAAGGATGTATTTAATCTTGTCATAGGACAGCATGGTGGAGACTTCATCTGAGATTTTTTCACAGTTATGAAGGAAGCCTGTCAGGTACTTAACTATCCTGTCCAGCTGTTGGTCATCAAACAATACTGGAACCCACTTCTGTGTAAATTCAAAGTTGCTGCTTCTCACCAGACACGACGGCCTGAAAAATAAATGTACTCAAACTTAACCGTACTGTTTGCTTGCTGGAGGTGGCGTGGTCATAGTGATGACATAATGATTAAGCGTTATGTGATGAACAAAAAGAAAAAGGCGTACCTGCAGTGTATCTTCTGCACCCTTTTGTTCCACCATGAACTTGACAAGCGCTTCATTTTTTTCTGAACGTTCAGCAGCAGCCTCTGCTGCCTTGTCCTTCAACAAAACATCAGTAAAATTATTTGTATAGAGCAATATATGAGAATATTGATATTATTATTATGCAAACACACTTGCTGATATATTCTCCATCTGCAACAACCTAAATTTCAGAATTTTAGACCGGAGATTAAGTGTTGATGCTTACCCTGACCATAACTGTGTGCCCAACATGGGACGTTGGACGCAACTTTTTGAGGATATTTTTCTCAGGGATTATTGTGTCTCCACTCCTGCGGTGCTGGCATTCTTGTAGGCCATCATAGAAATGCCATTTTTGGTCTGTACCCAGTTTGTGGAACGCCACAAAGTGATTTAAAGTACTCAGGCGATACGTCACAGCAGCTGGCTCATACCTACAAGGGACAAAATATATTTTGGGAAATGAGCAGTTTGTTTGTTTGTTTGTTGTTTGTATCATAATAAATCATGCCGATGCAGATTCTCAGTCATCCAGGTCATTCTCATTCAGAAGGTTGAAGCAAAGCATCTGGACTTGTAGAGTTTTCTTTAAAAAAATACCTTCCCTTAACAGAGGTGGTGGACTTAGACATGATCTTTCCTCCACATGTAACACAGTACCGTCTTCTATTCTTTACAATGAAGCTGCTTGGAGGAGCAGAGAAACTCTACAAGTTAAGATGCCTCACTTTGACCTTTTGAATCATGATAAATCACAATTTTATTGAAAATAAGATTATCATGCAATAATTTAATGTGTATTAAACATATTTGGTAAACTTACTTTCCACAAAGTACTGTCACCAGATTTGGCAAGGCTGCAGGATATTGTTTTGCTTTAGGCTCCCTGTGTGCAACACCGAGACCAATAAAAGACACGGTAGGCCATGCACAAAGGCTCGCTGCACAATGGTCTGACTTTCAGTGCAGGGATGTGGACCTCTGTTGAATGTAGGAACAAACGTCTGACCATAAACAGTTTGCACTGTAACCGCTAAATCCTGAGCACATAAGGCCAGGGATTAAAACAAGAGAATAAAGGAATGAGTCATTTATATGAAGGACTTGTCCACATTACCTTTTAAATGCAAACTTTGTATTTTTCAATTATTTGAAGGCATTAACATCAGTTGTTGTTTCAGTATTTCACATTAACATATAAGGATATTTTCATAGGTAAAATATCTAGGGATGCACCGATATGAAAATTTTGGCCAATACGATATCCGATATTAATATTGGTGTTATGGCCGATAACCGATATTTGCCGATGTCGATATATATATATATATATATATTTATATATATTACAAATATATATTACAAATATATATATTATATATATTTTTTTTAGTTTTAAGATTATCAAATCTGTACAAAGTAAAAATGATGCAAACTGTTTTTTTTTTTTATCCATTTTATTTCCAAATAAAGTTACAGTGCTACCAAAACACAAGTAGCAAACAGTGTTACTTTTAAGCAACTTTTACAACTTGTAACAAGTGTGTAAGCTGGAAATAAATTCAAGTGCAGTTTAACTCAGTCAATTCACAAACTCTTGGGAGAAATTTTGGATCATAAATAACAATAAGGATCATAAATAAAACAATATCCTGACAAAGTTAACTTTTCAAACTTGTCTGTATTCATTACAACGAAGCATTTATTTAATTGGAGAACATGTTTTAAACTAAAGTCTACTCCCATTTAAACTCAAATCTGTGAAAAAGGCTAAATGAAAAAAATCAAAACATGTCCTGTCAGTGCATTTTCCAACCTGCACTGTAATTAGTAGACATTCAAGTAAATGTCCCAACACTAAAGCAACACTAAAAACTTTGTAAGTGCAAATTAGTGCAAGTCAATTCCAAGTCCCATCTATAAAATTGCTGAATCAAAATATAAGAACTGTGACATAACATTAACTCCAAAGACATAGTTGTCTTTGTACATTTCCCAAGCAGCCACAATGTACTCAAAGTAAATTTTCCAAAATACTGAAACTTGAAACTGTATGTTTTAGTCTAGGACTACTTCATCAGTAAAGGCAGGTTTTTTTTAACAAACAGAAGCATTTCTGCTTTCTCACACTGGATCCTGTTTCTCTTTTCATCAACAATATGTGATGCAGCAGAGAAGAGACGCTCGCTGTCCACACTTGTGGATGGAGCTGAAAGGTACTTGCGTGCTGCCTTGGCCAGGGCAGGAAACCGAGACATGTTGCTTTTCCAATACTGCAGTGGGTTCTCATTTCTGGGGGTGGGAGGCTCACTCAGATAGCCATGCACCTACAGGAAAGTAGACAAGTGTATAACTAGTTTGTCTGATAAATTACCAGCAATCTGGACATTGGACATCATCCTTCACCTCTTAAGAGCTTTGTTCAACTTAGATCTGAGCAGATGACCAGTGCCTTAAGAGGGCAGTGAAGCATTACTAAAAGATTAGTATGTTTTTTCCATTTAAATAATTCTGTTATTTTACTAACTATAGAATTTACATCACATTAATAAAAAATTTAAAACATTTCACAAAAGGATCTTAACATGCTTTGCTTATTAAATAAAAAACAGGGGCTGATAATACTATACCTGCATGCTTGTGTGGTTTGTCAGGCCCGCATCCTGTTGAATGATCAAGTTTTCCTCCAGAATGTCATCATGCATGTCAAGTAGAGACTGTCCACCCTCACAGCTTGCTCTTATCTTCTTCTCTTGCGGTTCTTCTGTGAACGGTGTCGCTGTGCATCATTTTGTCCACTTCCTTCAGGAGCGTAGTAACTGCAGCTTGCTTTGTGACTGTGTCAAAATAACGATCTTTGTACCTCGGGTCAAGGATAGTTGCCAAGTAGTAGAGCGGCTCAGAGAAAGCGCTTCCAAATCTCTCGTTTACAGCGTCCAGTAGAGTGGTCTTTGCTGTGCGGACTCCACTGTCGCTGTCAGCTGCCTTGCTCAACAAATGTTTTAGAGCCACAACAGAAGGAATCACATCCGCGGCAGTAGCCAACTGTGAACTTATTTCCATCGTTAACTGTTCAAATGGAGTGAGAAGCACAGTCATGTTTTCAACGAGGCTCCACTGGTGTGCGCTTAAACAGGCAGGGAGCTCGTGATCGGCTCTATACACACCAAGTGCACGCTTCTGATCCAGCAGACTTTTCGTCATATAAAATGTACTATTCCATCTGGTTGCTACATCTTGTTGTAGCACCTTGGTTTTCATGCCTAACTCTTGCTGTATGTCTCTCAGCCGAGAGGTGGCAAGTTGGAAGTGGCGAAAATGTCCGACTGTTTTCCTTCCAATAGCCACACAGTCAGAAATGCTTCGCTGGCTTAAAACTCCATCATGCACTGCAAGCTGCAGAGTATGAGCCATGCAGCCCAGGCTTTTAACACCACACTCGTCCATGGCCTTCTGCATATTCCGTGCATTGTCACGAAGCACAACATGCACATTGTCTTTCTTAATTTTCCACTGTGCAAACATGCAGTCAAATGCACTAGCAATGGCAGCTCCCGTATGCGATCCTGAAAACTCTTGTGCATGCAAAACAGCTCTCTTCATTTCAAAGTTGTCATCAATCCACTGAGCCGTTAGGCTTAACATACTCATCTGACTGATGTCCGAACTCCATATTTCCGTAGTGAAGCTAATGTCAGTCACATTGTCCAACAACTTGCTCATATGTGTGGCCACCATTTCATGCAGAGCAGGAAGGCAAACATCTGAAAAATAGCGCCGGCTGGGAAGGATGTAGCGGGGTTCAGTGTGTTCAATCAACCGCTGAAATCCTCGGTCCTCCACTAACGAAAATGGCTGGTCGTCGAGAGCAATCATTTCCATGATCTTGTTCGTGATTGACCTGGCTTTTGCGCTGTCCTTGGCAAATTTCTTGGTTTGGTCGAGTGCTTGCTGTATTGGGCTCCCAACTGTGGCTGCTGCTTTGGCTTTTGCCTGGTAGCTAACCTTACAGGCGTTAGCTTCGCCAAATGTTTGTGAGCTTCGGGATGGTGGTTTTTCAGATGACATATTAAATTTGTAGTATTGAATGATTTGACACGGCATCCTCCTCGCATCACTTCAACTTTGCATATATTGCATACTGCTTTTCGACTATCATCATTTGACACCGTGAAAAATGACCACACAGCTGACATCGTCTCTAGCTTCCCCACAAGTAGTACTGCATCGCTGTTACATGTCCAACATGGTGGCAAGGCCAAATGCCCCTCCTCCCGACACACGTACACAAACAGCAATTAGACCAAAATAAATATCGGCTGGTAATATCGGGCCAGTTTTGCTCATCGGACCGATACAGATATGTAAAAAAATGCCTAACATCGGCCGATACCGATATTAATGCCGATATATCGTACATCCCTAAAAATATCGCAGAGATTAAAGTCAACGAGGCAAATAATTAGCCTTGCAAGCTTTGAAAATATCAATAAGAAATGAAAAAAATGCATACTCACGTTTTACATGGTAGTACTCTTAAAGACTCACTGGCCCACTTATCAAGGACAGTCTGCAGGCTACCAAAATCCTCACACCTAGAAATTAATGAAAGGAAAATAGAACTAATCTTGTAATATAAAAAAAATAATATTTGCTAAATAAACACATAATAAACAGATGACAACACTGACTGATAAATACAATACATGCAAAAAATAAAAAAAGTGAACTTACACCACATCAATGGAGGTGTTTGTCCTTTTTGCCACTGGACAAGCTTCATTGAGACATTTTTGTTGAATTTCATGAACTTCATGAATTTCATGCTCATGAACACAAAGAAGGCTAGCTATCCATGGGTCAAGACTTGCTTTGCTTTTTAAATCATTGTTGACTGCTGGTCTTCTCTTTATTACCAAATGCAGCAAGTAAAGAAGGTTGTCAACTGTACAAGTATTTGTCATGGCTATCGCTCCCTGTTCTGTCATGCCATTTCCTCCCCAACGTGGACAGCTTCCTGCTTTTTCTTGTGGCCCTGGACTTGAGGTGGTTGTGTTTTTGTCAGTGGTATCAGCCACTGTCACAGGTTTTTTCTTTTGCCTAGCAGCTCTTTTGTTAGCTGCTGGCTGTTTGAATGCTAATGCTGCACAGGGGAGCTGAAGTACTTGGATGTCCTCTTTCTCCGTCGCGTCCTCCATGTCTCCTCTTGTGAAACAGCAGTTGTTTCTGGTCCCTCACTTTTTGACTGTTCAGCTGGTGTACTCTGGAGACCTGCCTGATGAGTCACTGCCATACCCTTCAATCTTCCAACAACAAATTCATGTAGGACTTGAATGAAATCGCCTGCTCTTCGGTGTAACTTTGACGACAGGATGACACATTTTGTCGTGCGGAACCAATTTTCTACAACAGCATTACTGTCTGGAGTTTTACTGAAATCAGACGGCATAAGCCCACTCCAAAGAGGACCTGTACCAGCAAAGTGTAAAATTAGGTCAATGAGTGACTCTCAATAATGCTGGTTTGTCTGCCCCTCTCCCTCTTTATCATCTTCTTTATGTGATTCCTCCTGAGCTTGTCTGGCAACTCCTTCAATCAGTGGAAAAAAGCGTGAGGATTTTGTGAGGGCTTTTTGAGTGCTGTCAAATTCAACAGGGGTTTCAGCACCATCGGGATTTAGAATATTTATTTGGTCGGTCTTTTTTCTCTGGATGGCTTCTTGCAAAACACACAAATGTTCCACATACATCTTTGTCTGGGTTCTTGAACTGAACACAATGACCACAGACCTTTTAATTGACAAGATCTCTTGAAGTTTTGTTGCATTCAGGAGGAGTGCAAAACAGTACAGAAAAAGCTGTTTGGTGTTCTTTTTGAACTGGACTTTTCACACCTTCATGCTCACCAGTTTCAGCATGTGAGCAGCAGAAAGGTGTGAAGTTGTGATCTGCACTGAACTGTTATTTTGACATCTTTGAAACAAAGCTTGAGGTACTCCTGAATGGTCATTGTGTTAAATGCCTGAACCACAGCGTGCATCGTGGCCCAACTGAAATCAGTTTCAACCTTTTGAGGTCTGAGTAGTTTTTGAAAAACCTTAGTAGTCACAGCGCAGGCATGTTAACCACTACAAGATAGTTGGAGTAGACCGATCTGCTGTTAGCATTTCTGCAACAGGTATCACAGTTTTTGTTGTCGATTGACATGCACAACGCATAGTAAAGGACTGACTGGCTGGTTGGGTAAGGCTTTTCAACTACACTGCCAGTAGCATCCAAATAAAGAAAACATTTTTTTCTAAATCTTCTAATACACACAGCTGTGACTCAGAGTAGCAATGCACAACAAAAGGGGTCATTGCCACATACTGTACACTAATGTGCTTCAGTTTTGAGCTTCCTTTTTCCTGATCTTGTGTTTTTTGTATTTTATATTTTATGCAACACGTGTATTGATTTAACATTAGCAGAATTTCCTGCTAACAGCTGTTCTTCGTCTGCACTGGCAAGCTGTTTTGTGTGGACTAGCATGGGTTTGAAATGTCCAAGTGTCTCTGTATATGTGTGTGTATATATATATATATATATATATATATACATACACACATATATATGTGTGTGCATCGGTATATATATATATATGTGTGTGTGTGTGTGTGTGTGTGTGTGCGTGCATCGGTGCTGAGCACAGTAGCTACAGAGGAAAACTGCCATGTAGAGTAAAAGGCATGCTGTTGTGCACATGAGACAAAAAAATAAATAAAAATAAGGCTAAACAATTTAGACCTGTCTTCTAACCTTAAATAACTTCTGTTTATTATCTAGTGCGATATAGAAAACACCGTTAAACAAATTTATCTTGGCCTTCAAAATGGGGCGGGGCACCACATTATAATATATTAATAACTATAATTGTAACGTATCATAACATAAACCATACTGAACTAAAGCTACCGAGTAAATGTTTTAAATACATTTAAAAAAAATCAATGTCCATCAGGCGGCGCAGCTGATTTGCTTCAGATAGCATTTACAATTTACAGCATTTAGCAATTACAACTTTTTTTATAATTAATAGCAAACGTTGGAATTTTCCAATATCCATACAGGCTAATGTGGTTAAGACATATATGTTTTGTAACTGTAAACATTTTTTTACTGACCTTCCCAAATTAACATACCATAGGAGGGCAACAATGTAATGTATATATTTAGTTGGTATTAATTACTCTCTCACATGTTATTCATATTATTCATTCAGTGTTTTCTTACAACATCAAAGCTGACCTGCTTTGATCCCTGTCTTGCTCTTCTGTATTGATTGGCCCATTGGCAATTTAAATACGTAGCGGGAAACGCAGACCCCCACCCCCTCCGAAGAAAAACACAAGCTGACATTTAGTATGCCATTTTGGGTGTTGGTTATAGTAATGTCCTGATTAGCACCACGGACGGTTCCAGGTTTATAAACAATTGCATCTGCCTTTATTGCATTTTCACAAATCACAAACTATGTTTTTCAGATTCTGTAGACTCTGTAGAATAATCTAGGACAGGTTTAACGGCATTGAGTATCAATAAAACGGAGGGTTAACAGAGAAATACAGTCACTCGCTTTCTGACTTAAGGGTCCCTTAAAATTTCTCTTAACTAGCGAATCGGAAGCTAAGTTCAGCCTCGTCTGAATGATTCATGTTCCTTCGTCCAGGAGAAACATCTCCTATCAGGAGTAACTACCATGACTCAGCAATACTGCTGATGGAGTTGGATCCACAGCAGAAAAATAACATGTAGGTGACTTCAGTCCTTGTTTGAATGTTGTTCCCTCAGTGAGGTTTTTAGTTCCTCGTATCCTCCTGAAACACTGAGACAATCTTACTGTAACAGTCCAGTAACCTGCTGGAAGAAGTTCACAACCACACGACTGTCAAGATGACCTGTAATGATTGTTAATCTCAGTTAGTTTACTTGATATGAAACATGTAGAAAGCAGAACTCTACACGTTATTTAATAGTTTTAGTTCAACTCCACCATTTTAAATTATCTCTACGTAACTTTCTATTTACTTTTTTACTTTAGTGTTACGACCCGTCTTAAGGGGTAGGGACGGGCGTAACAAAAAACCACGGTGAGGACAGATGGTATTTCAAAATAAAAGCACATTTATTTACAACTCCCATGGTAAGTGATGGACAACCTGTAAAACAAAAGATGAGCTGCGGTTAGCGGACCTGCAGAAAGAAACAAACCAAAACCTGTACCAAACACTCACCGAGTGCACACACAGACACCACCGCAACTCGGTGAGGAAACTAAAACCAAACAAAAGCAACAGGCCCATAAACTAAAGTGACCGTCGTCACAACACAATAAAACGCTAACCTAGCCCAGCTCTAACACAACCACAAAGTAAACTTAACACAACTAAACACTTAAACACCCATTGTGGAAAAGGAGGTGGTCGCGACACACACACACCCAGTGCACAACATGAGGGGGAGAGAGGCCGGAGCCATTCTGGTTTCTCCCCCTCCAGACCTGCCTCGGCTGCAGCCTTTTCAGCCTCAGCTTTCCTTCGGGCTGCAGCCTGACTGGTCCAGAGGGATGCCAGTCAAAACGGGGCGGGGGCAGAGTCGCTGGCCTTGGCCACTCCGGGCAGCGCTCTGCAGTCCCTAATCAGCGCGTAAACGACCACAGCTGCCTGCAACAAGCAGGGGCCGTAACATTAGTCAAAACCTCTTTTTCTAATAAATAAGCTTTTTCTATATTAGACTAAAAGTTTAGTCCTTTTCTTTAACACACAGAGTATTTTCTAACATCAACTTTAGTTTTGTTCATATTTCAGATCATGTTTCATTATTCTAGTAAAGATTTACAGGTTTCTGTCTTTACACGGGATTTCAATAGTAGATTTTTCTGGTAGTATTTTCCTTTGTCAGATATAGTTTCCCCTAACTATAAAACACAGTTTCAGTCCAAACGTCAGTGTTTTTATTTATTTCTCATGTTTACACACATGTCAGCTCATCTGTGGTTATTCTAGTAAATATGAGGAGATTTAATTTTTCTCTACTAAACTTGTTTGTGGATTCAGATTCTGGTCGACTGTATTTGTCCTTCAGCCAGAATCTGTTTCCCCATAAAACTTTAGTAAATAAAGAAGAAAGGTCCTCATATTTACTAGAGAGATGAAACACGATCTGTGTGTAAAATAAAACAATTCCAGTTTGAACACACTGGTCTTTCTAGAAAGAGGAAACTGGTTTTATAAAGAAAAATCAGCCATAAACATCGACCACAGCACGTGTCTCTGCTTCACTTCCATCCATTCGTTCATTTGCTGTCCCTGCTTAGTCCAACACAGGGTGGTGGGGGGGTGGAGGCCATCCCTGCTGCTACCAGCTGAGAGGCAGTTTCCACCCTGGACAGGTCACCAGTCCATCACAGGACCAACACAGAGACAAACAAGCTGTCACTCACTCCAATGGAGAGTTCAGAGACATGGATGAAGCTAACATGCATGTTTTTATGTTCCAACATGGAAACTCATCCCTGCTTCACTTTAGTAAAGAAAGTCCAAACCTCTGCACATGTACAAGAGTCAGAAAAGATGACGTGACGTTTCTGCTAAATATCACCTGGAGAAGGGACAGAAATGATGTCAGAGCAGCTTTCTTGGAGGGAGAAAGGGATGATATTTACTAGAGTAATGAAACATGATCCAGCCTGCGTGGAAATAAAAAGCTGATGTTTGAACAGAGATTGGGCTTCAAAGAGAGACGATATGAGCGACTGTATGATGGGATGGAACTTTCTGCTGTCAATGCAAAGACGTTCACGTCCTATTTTCCCTTCATGGAGGCCACGTTTTGGATCAGAAACATCCAGAAACAGCTTCTTGTTTACGATGGAAACATGGACTAAACGTATTAAATTCTGTTATATTTCATATCAAGTAAACGGAGCCAAAGAGAGTAAAAGTCCTTCCAGGTGATCTGGATGGTAGTTCTCTTCTAAACTTCTCCAGCGTGTTATTGGACGTCACTTCTTTCCAGGATCTGTGTCGTCAACGTCATGACGTTCATGCATGAGAACTTTGTTAAATGATGATGAAGCTGATGTTGGAGGAAATGAGAGTTTAGGCGACACTATGATTGTTTTAATGTTTCAGCAGCTCTTCTCTCTCATTAGAAGCCAATAGTTTAAGAGTTGGTCCAGACTCAAGCAAACCTCAGTGAGGGAACAACAAGCCTCAAACAAGAAGTGAAGGGACCTGCATGCTGTTATTTTTCTGTTTCCGTGGTGAAATAGAGCGTAGTCAGGAGGATCCAGCTCTATTGAACGAGTGCATGTTCTCTCGTCCAGGGGAAACATTTCCTATCAGGGAGAACGACCTCGGCTCCACAACGATGCTCCATAGAGCCGCATTAAACTCATTCACACAATTCTACCTGCTGCACTTTTTCTCTACATCTTATCAAACTGGATCCAGATTCCCTCCAAGAAGGAAAATGCTCATGAGAGAGACACGCCACCAACACGTGTGTCCAGACCGTAACTTGAGAGGTGTTTGCAACTGGAGTTGAATTAAAGCAAAGCGGTTGGGGCGGTGGGAGGAGTCTGCAGCAGAGCGCTGCGATGCCAGCGCCGCTCGATTTACAGCTGAAAACAGCAAAAGAGGAAACTGAGAAAATAATCATTTCATTTTTATGATCGTTGAAAACCCAGATCGTAATTGAGATTAAAATGCGTTTAATCGTCCAGCCCTACTTTGTTGTTGCTCTTCTTCATCTTTCAACTAGCGGTTTGTGGTTCATCTCATATTTAACACAAAGTTTTATCCTGATAAAACTGTTTCATTCTGTGGAGTCACTCTACATATTCTTAAAGTTCAGGTCTCAGATAACGTGTTAAAGTTAATAAAATCTACTAAGAATATTAAATCCATTAATCTACCATTTATTACCATGTGATAGTTTAAACATATTATAATGTGGTTTTCTGCTTCTGGGTATCTATTAGGGGACAAAATACAAGTATCAGATTGTGTTCAACAGGAATTTAAGCAAAGTTCATACCATAAATTGAAGCAAAATGTCTCACAATCTGTATGTGACAAACATGTCATGTGGGACTCTTATGGGTTATTACGTCCGTTTCCAGTGACGTGAGCTTACTTTCATGTGACTTATTGAGACTCTGCACTGGTTTCCTGTGTCTCCTCCGTCCAAAATCAGCTACTCTTGTCAAGATGATGTCAAACTCAGATGTTTTCATTCACCAATGTGGATTACGTTCTCCTGTAAACTATTACAGTGTGTTGCTGCTCACATTAGCAGCTAACGCTAAAACCACAGGCTCTCACGTTAGCAGCTAACGCTAAAACCGCAGGCTCTCACGTTAGCAGCGAACGCTAAAACCACAGGCTCTCACATTAGCAGCTAACGCTAAAACCGCAGGCTCTCACGTTAGCAGCTAACGCTAAAACCGCAGGCTCTCACGTTAGCAGCGAACGCTAAAACCGCAGGCTCTCACGTTAGCAGCGAACGCTAAAACCGCAGGCTCCCACGTTAGCAGCGAACGCTAAAACCGCAGGCTCTCACGATAGCAGCGAACGCTAAAACCGCAGGCTCTCACGTTAGCAGCGAACGCTAAAACCGCAGGCTCTCACGTTAGCAGCGAACGCTAAAACCGCAGGCTCTCACGTTAGCAGCGAACGCTAAAACCGCAGGCTCCCACGTTAGCAGCGAACGCTAAAACCGCAGGCTCTCACGTTAGCAGCGAACGCTAAAACCGCAGGCTCCCACGTTAGCAGAGAACGCTAAAACCGCAGGCTCTCACGTTAGCTGCCACCGTTAAAACCGCAGGCTCTCACGTTAGCAGCTAACGCTAAAACCGCAGACTCTCACGTTAGCAGCTAACGGTAAAACCGCAGATGCTCAAATTAGCAGCTAACGCTAAAACCGCAGGCTCTCACGTTAGCAGCTAACGCTAAAACCGCAGGCTCTCACGTTAGCAGCGAACGCTAAAACCGCAGGCTCTCACGTTAGCAGCTAGCGCTAAAACAGCAGGCTCTCACGTTAGCAGCTAGCGCTAAAACAGCAGGCTCTCACGTTAGCAGCTAACGCTAAAACCGCAGGCTCTCACGTTAGCAGCTAACGCTAAAACCGCAGGCTCTCACGTTAGCAGCTAACGCTAAAACCGCAGGCTCTCACGTTAGCAGCTAACGCTAAAACCGCAGGCTCTCACGTTAGCAGCTAACACTAAAACCGCAGGCTCCCACGTTAGCAGCGAACGCTAAAACCGCAGGCCCTCACGTTAGCAGCGAACGCTAAAACCGCAGGCTCCCACGTTAGCAGCGAACGCTAAAACCGCAGGCTCTCACGTTAGCTGCCACCGCTAAAACCGCAGGCTCTCACGTTAGCAGCTAACGCTAAAACCGCAGACTCTCACGTTAGCAGCTAACGGTAAAACCGCAGATGCTCACATTAGCAGCTAACGCTAAAACCGCAGGCTCTCACGTTAGCAGCTAACGCTAAAACCGCAGGCTCTCACGTTAGCAGCTAACGCTAAAACCGCAGGCTCTCACGTTAGCAGCGAACGCTAAAACCGCAGGCTCTCACGTTAGCAGCGAACGCTAAAACCGCAGGCTCCCACGTTAGCAGCGAACGCTAAAACCGCAGGCTCTCACGATAGCAGCGAACGCTAAAACCGCAGGCTCTCACGTTAGCAGCGAACGCTAAAACCGCAGGCTCTCACGTTAGCAGCGAACGCTAAAACCGCAGGCTCTCACGTTAGCAGCGAACGCTAAAACCGCAGGCTCCCACGTTAGCAGCGAACGCTAAAACCGCAGGCTCTCACGTTAGCAGCGAACGCTGAAACCGCAGGCTCCCACGTTAGCAGAGAACGCTAAAACCGCAGGCTCTCACGTTAGCTGCCACCGTTAAAACCGCAGGCTCTCACGTTAGCAGCTAACGCTAAAACCGCAGACTCTCACGTTAGCAGCTAACG
Source organism: Melanotaenia boesemani (assembly GCF_017639745.1). Taxonomy (NCBI): domain Eukaryota; kingdom Metazoa; phylum Chordata; class Actinopteri; order Atheriniformes; family Melanotaeniidae; genus Melanotaenia; species Melanotaenia boesemani. The sequence goes on along the minus strand of NC_055705.1, from coordinate 2,468,496 downwards.
GTAAAACCGCAGATGCTCAAATTAGCAGCTAACGCTAAAACCGCAGGCTCTCACGTTAGCAGCTAACGCTAAAACCGCAGGCTCTCACGTTAGCAGCGAACGCTAAAACCGCAGGCTCTCACGTTAGCAGCTAGCGCTAAAACAGCAGGCTCTCACGTTAGCAGCTAGCGCTAAAACAGCAGGCTCTCACGTTAGCAGCTAACCCTAAAACCGCAGGCTCTCACGTTAGCAGCTAACGCTAAAACCGCAGGCTCTCACGTTAGCAGCTAACGCTAAAACCGCAGGCTCTCACGTTAGCAGCTAACGCTAAAACCGCAGGCTCTCACGTTAGCAGCTAACACTAAAACCGCAGGCTCCCACGTTAGCAGCGAACGCTAAAACCGCAGGCCCTCACGTTAGCAGCGAACGCTAAAACCGCAGGCTCCCACGTTAGCAGCGAACGCTAAAACCGCAGGCTCTCACGTTAGCTGCCACCGCTAAAACCGCAGGCTCTCACGTTAGCAGCTAACGCTAAAACCGCAGACTCTCACGTTAGCAGCTAACGGTAAAACCGCAGATGCTCACATTAGCAGCTAACGCTAAAACCGCAGGCTCTCACGTTAGCAGCTAACACTAAAACCGCAGGCTCCCACGTTAGCAGCGAACGCTAAAACCGCAGGCTCTCACGTTAGCAGCGAACGCTAAAACCGCCGGCTCCCACGTTAGCAGCGAACGCTAAAACCGCAGGCTCTCACGTTAGCTGCCACCGCTAAAACCGCAGGCTCTCACGTTAGCAGCTAACGCTAAAACCACAGACTCTCACTTTAGCAGCTAACGGTAAAACCGCAGATGCTCACATTAGCAGCTAACGCTAAAACCGCAGGCTCTCACGTTAGCAGCTAACGCTAAAACCGCAGGGTCTCACGTTAGCAGCGAACGCTAAAACCGCAGGCTCTCACGTTAGCAGCTAGCGCTAAAACAGCAGGCTCTCATGTTAGCAGCTAAAGCTAAATCCGCAGGCTCTCATGTTAGCAGCTAACGCTAAAACCGCAGGCTCTCACGTTAGCAGCTAACACTAAAACCGCAGGCTCTCACGTTAGCAGCTAACGCTAAAACCGCAGGCTCTCACGTTAGCAGCTAACACTAAAACCGCAGGCTCTCACGTTAGCAGCGAACGCTAAAACCGCAGACTCCCACGTTAGCAGCGAACGCTAAAACCGCAGGCTCCCACGTTAGCAGCGAACGCTAAAACCGCAGGCTCTCACGTTAGCAGCTAACGCTAAAACCGCAGGCTCTCACGTTAGCAGCTAACACTAAAACCGCAGGCTCTCACGTTACCAGCTTACGCTAAAACCGTATGCTCTCATGTTAGCTGCTAACGCTAAAACTGCAGGCCCTCATGTTAGCTGCTAATGTTAACGTTAAGTTATAATGTTACTGTTCAGAATTCATGCATGGGCGCATGAGAAAAGAAATATTTTTAACCTGGATCTAAAAATGTCGACATTGGCAGTTTGTTCCACTTCTTTGCAGCATAACAGCTAAATTCTGCTTCTCCATGTTTAGTCTGGACTCTGGTCTGGACTAGTTGACCAGAGTCTTTGGATCTAAGAGCTCTGCTAGGTTTATAATCTCTGAACATGCTGACCCTCTTCTCTTTGCTACCAAACAGAATAATCTGTCTTGTCTTCATTAAATTGAAGGGGTTTGGTGGAAGCGATGAAACGATACATGGACATATTTTAACTATAATCCATCATAATTTCACTGGCAGACCAGGTCACGTTGAGCATGTGTTCCTCATCCTTTGCTCATATTGTGGACATGTGTGTCTTCAGGGTGGAGTTTTACACTTCAGAAAATTCTCAGAAATAAAGCCACAGTTACCAAAGTCAGGATGTTGTTGCTCTTTGCTTTTTTGGAGTAATTGATTCCACAGTTAGAACTTTATCTGTACAAAGCATCACCCGAAGTAGATCAGAAAGTATCTGCTGTTGGTTGGAAACCTTCTAAGTCTAAAAACCTTCCTTTAATTTTCTAATTATTGATGAAAATAACCAAACACAATGTGTTGCTGTATGTTAAACTTATAGATCTGCTGTTTTCTTGTGTGACATGTTTGTATGATGAAGCATCAATTCATGAAAAAAGCTGAAATATAGAAATTAAAGGTTTCTGTCCAACAGCATTTTAAGTAAAACGCGGCAGCATTTCTTCCCTGTTGATGGGAAAGTCTCGGCTAAAGCTTTCAGTCTGGTAAAGGACCTGGTTATTATGTAAAAGCTTTAAGGTTAACTTGTTTTATGAATTACTTGTTATAACCTGTCGACCTTTATTCCACTTTTTAATACATATTATTGACCTAAATTCATTTGTTAAAAGACTAATACATTTTTCATTGGACTAAAACTGGACTAAAACTATCAAACTTAGTCATGACTAAAATGTGACTAAAACTAAAGTATTTTCGTCCTGAAGACTAAAACTGAGACGTCTGCTGTTTGGGAAATTCTGCCCAACAGAAGCACTGCAACGTAAACCTTTCAACACAAGAAGAACACAGAGCATTACTTCATGTGTACAATTTTACTTACAAGGACTGTATGCACTAGGGCTGCTCGATTATGGGAAAAATGATCATCACGATTATTTTGACTGAAATTGAGATCTCGATTATTTAACACGATTATAGATAAGAGGTTTTGGGGGGGGGGGGCATTTGAAGTGTTTACTGTGGTAATGCCGACTAGTTTGTTTCCACCAGGTCCCCATAGATATTGTTTGTCTCAGACCAGCAGCTTTGTTCCGCTTGGTCTGATCTGGAAAAAAATAGTCTGGAGACATTTCGTTTTCACGTTGAAATCCACGTCAATAAAATGTAGCGCGACATTTCTATACGGCTCTGGTGCGGCTTTACCACAGGTCCGTAGCGGTGGAGAAACATCGGACTGTCACCACGTCTTTCACACCATCCTCACTACACTCGTCATACAGGGAAGAAAGAGACAGTCCACTAACATGGTGGTGAGACGGCAGTGATGCCGTTTGTCCAAAGTGTTGATGAGGTTCTTAAATCCCGGATTGTTCACTGTGTTAATAGAGAAAAAAGTTCTGTTTGTTTATAACGTTTGTCTCTCTGTGACTCTGGGAGCTGGTGGATTATTTAGTCGCGACTTACAAAAATTGAAAATTTTTCTATTTTTTTGTGTTGCGTCGCAAGCCCCCGTGTGCACGTCTGCGTGCACGAACGCAACATTTTACATGCACGACTGTCGCCTGTCGCTTGGCTGGAGGAGGGCAGCGATTTTCACTTCCTCACGCAAGTTTACATAGAAAATGATGGAGAAGGAGCGACGTGTGTCCAGGTGTCTGCAACTCGTTCTGAATAAAACTAAAGCGGCTGTGGGAGGAGTCTGCAGCAGTGGGAGGAGTCTGCATATTAAAATAAAACAAACCTTCACACAAATACATACATAGCCATTTAAAAAGTAAATTTATTATAGTTTCCCTCACACACTGTCGCTGTGCACACAATCAACAACTGGTCATGATGATGATGATATTATTATTATGATGATGATGATATTATTATTATTATTATTATCACATTATTAGAAAAGGGCCCTTTAAGGTTCTGAAGCACACAGTTTGATCACTGACCAATCAGAATCCTTCTCCCGCCTCTTTACATACAATATACACGTGAACCTGCTGACATTAAGATTATGCAAGTTAACTAGGGGCAGCTTATTTCTCTTTACATGTTAACTATAGGTCCAAATCCTTACTAGTTGCACTAGCTACGGTCTTTTCTTACTGATCTAGCAATATGATAAGGTTTTAAGAGGTTACATGCCAACTTATCAAGACAAAAATGCCAACTAGATGACTAGCTAAGGTTTACTTTTTATTTTACAAGTTAACAAGTAAGACATAAAGATTTACTTGTTAGCTTGTGAGGCACAAATTGTTTGAGTTCCACTTTTGTTTTTTCACTCTTTAACAAGTAACACAATTACAATTTTACTAGTGAACTAGTTAGCTACCAAAATAGTGACTAGTAAGCTAGTGACACCTATTTTGTTTTGCACATGTAAACAAGTGGAGAGTGTTGTCTCCTACCAGCCAGACTATTTGTCAAACATGTAAAGCCTTTGGTATGACATGTTGGTCATTTTTCTTACATGTTAGATCTGTCCTTTAACTAGTTATTCATTTCTTGTTACTTGTGGATAAGTATATGCTACTAGTAAGTCATTTGTTTTACATGTTAGCCTTTTTTTTACACTTGTTAATTAGTCCATGGTCTTTAGTCTCACTAGTGAACATGTAACATCAAAATATACTTCAACTAGTCAACTAGTTAGCACTTTGTCTTTACAAGTTTACGTGTAAGCTGCAACTTGCAGCCACTAGGTGGCTATTTGCAGTTCACTGGACCACATGTTAGCTAGTATCTCAAATGGTAATGAACTGGGTGGGCTGTAATGAAATCCTGGAGATATGATTTGTAGGCATTTTCAATTTTGAATTGGGGAGCCAATGGGAGGCCTCAATAAGCCTTTGCCCCACCTATTTATTTGCATATAATTAACTAGTTGAACTAGGGAGTGCTACATTTTAACTAGTCCACTAGTGATGATTTCGTCAGTCAGGTGTTCACAAGCTGAGAAGGTATGTCACTTACTAGTATTGCTAGAGGGTATTTTGGCTTCACTAGTTAACTAGTAATCCATCTTTAGTCACACTTGTTCTCTAGTAAGATCAAAACTGGCATTTACTAATTAAGTAGTAAGCTTTTTTATCTTTACTAGATAATTAGTTAAACATTTGGGCTTCGCCTGGTAATTTAGTGCAGATTATTGTTGGCCACTAGTTAACTAGAGGAGAAGACCATATGTTGACTAGTTAACATGCTGATATTGTGCAGTTCACTAGTTAACAAGTAAAACATACTAGTCAACTAGTTTGGTCCAAAGTCCTACTAGTGCATTAAAAGTCTGACAAGATATTCATTTTATTTGACTATTATAGCAAGTGGCCTCACTTGTACAACTTCTGTTCAAACTACTTGCACAAAAGTGTCACTAGTTGTTAAAAAACTGTTACTAGTCAGATTTTGAGTTCCACTAGTCTATTAAAAATGCCCATAAAATATGAGCACATGTTAACTAGTTTGTGCATAATGCAAGCTAGTGAAGGAAACTGGTGTTTGATATCAAGAATATGGAATAAATGCTCAAACGGCTTGCCATATGACGCTACCGGAAACGAGATGTTAACCCTTTAACTCCGGGTAGCGGAGGCTGCAGGTGCAGTCAAACTAAAAATGAAAGTTTAGAGAATTTAAAGGCCAGAAATGTGGATAATGAAGCAGTGAAGGTGCATGGACGGAAGTTCTTGTGCATATTGTGAATATTTCGCTCTCCTCACCATCTAGAAGCTGTGAGATTCTCATCCTGCTTTCTGTCTGTTCACCTGATGCTGATATTCATCACATATTGTTCCTTCTGTGTTTAGAAGGAAGCAGCTTCACAGCTTTAAATTCATCCTGCTGACTTTTTACCTTTTAGTTAGTAAATCCTGAACATTTCATCCTTCTTTCTCATAAAGATGTCATTGTATATATGAAGAAAAATTGTAACTGTTGCTGTTTAAAGAGAAAACTGCTGCTAAACCTGTTTATGTGTTTAGTTCAGGGGTCTGCAGCCTTTCCAATCCAAAGAGACATTTTTCCCTCAGCCAGCTAAATAAAACTCATTTAGAGACGCAAATGTTACCAGACTTTTCAAAAAGGAAACTTAATATATATTTTTAATGAAGAGCCACCATAGGATGTTTGTTATTTTTGAAGAACCACATTTTTATTTCCATTTTTAAGGTTTTAAAACAAAGAAAAGCATAAAACCTTTATAAAAGGAGAGAGACACTTGCAGCTCCAGAGTTGCAGGTTGGAGACCCCTGATGTCGTGTTTGTAAACCAAAACTTACTGCATTTTCTTTTTATAGCTGTAGGCCTTTTTTTGAAGGAAAGAGACATTTTGCGCGTAACAATGCAATTAATCGCAGCATGTCATGCGATTAATCGCAATTAAAAATTTTAATCGTTGCCCAGCACTAAAGAATAGCAATACTTGACTACATGAACAAAAGCTACAAAGACAGTGTCACAGAGAGGCTTTGTAACATGGCTTCTCTCCTTGATCCACGCTTTCACACAGAATATCCCGGTGAGTGAAGCCAGCAAAGTCCAAGCTCTTAGTGAACTGGAGCATCTAGTGTCAGACCAGGGTAGCACAGCTCCAGGTGTTTCAGAAACCCCTCCTCCATCATCAGGTGATTAGATGAGTCGGGGTGCTGCTAAAAAGCCAAAGACGAGCCTGGAAGCTTTTTGAAGGGAGCAGTTAGTGCCAAGACAGATGTAACTGCAGAAAGGTTTTTATCTGAGCTGAACAGCTATCTGAATAACCCACCAGTAGACAGTGACTGTGACCCACTTATGTGGTGGAAAAGACACAGTAAACTTTCCCCCCATCAGCAGATTATCCAGAAAGTACCTATGCATTCCAGCTACCAGCTCTGCATCTGAAAGGTTGTTCAGCACAGGTGGAAACACAGTAACTTGTCAAAGGTCATCCCTTAAGCCCACAACTGTGAACATGTTAGTATTTCTGACAAAGAATCTTAAAACTTGAACAAATGTAGATAATTTCTACCTCCATACACAGTAGCATTATTCAGCTAAATGTTATTTTTATGTTTACTCAAGAGCTTTTGCAATTTTCTTATTTAACTTCTTTATTTTGCACACTGCAGTTTTATGTTGCAAAGCAACTCTGTTTTACTTTTGTTAACCGTTTACATGGTTATGCCTGCCTGTTCAGTTGAGAAGAAATTGTTCCTATTTTGAATGTGCATCCATAAAGTGCAGTTTTGAAGTATTTTGTCTAGCGTAAATTATATCATCAGTTATATCATTATTGCACATTTTCAAATTTATATCATGATAAGTATCTTTGGCCATATCACCCTGCCCTAATTGATATTGTTGTGAACGATACGATATTGCAAACCCCTACTGGTTACTTTACTTTGCTTCTATATCTTCGGCAGTCGCTAAGGCAAAAGCTCGGGCGTGGGAGGGGTTTGGAGAGGCCATGGAGAATGACTTCCGGACGGTTTCGAGGAGATTCTGGTCAACCATCCGGCGGCTCGGGAGGGGAAAGCAGTGCTCCGTCAACACTGTGTACAGTGGGGATGGGGGGCTGCTGACCTCAACTCGAGACGTTGTGAGGCGGTGGGGGGAGTACTTCAAAGACCTCCTCAATCCCACCAACACGTCTTCTGATGAGGAAGCAGAGTCTGGGGTAGCTGGTGTTGGCTCGCTTATCTCTGGGGCTGAGGTCGCTGAGGTGGTTAAAAATCTCCTTGGTGGCAAGGCCCCGGGGTGGATGAGGTCCGCCCGGAGTTCCTTAAGGCTCTGGATGCTGTAGGGCTGTCTTGATTGACACGCCTCTGCAGCATCGCGTGGACATCGGGGACAGTCCACCTGGACTGGCAGACTGGGGTGGTGGTCCCCTTCTTCAAAAAGGGGGACCGGAGGGTGTGCTCCAACTACAGGGGATCACACTCCTCAGCCTCCCCGGTAAGGTCTATTCAGGGGTGCTGCAGAGGAGGGTCCATCGGATAGTCGAACCTCGGATTGAGGAGGAGCAGTGTGGTTTCCGTCCCGGTCGTGGAACAGTGGACCAGCTCTACACCCTCTTTGTGGTCTTTGAGGGGGCATGGGAGTTTGCCCAACCAATCTACATGTGTTTTGTGGATTTGGAGAAGGCATTTGACCGTGTTCCCCGGGGACTCCTGTGGGGGGTACTCCGGGAGTATGGAGTGCCGGACTTGCTTGTAAGAGCTGTCCGGTCCCTGTACAACCGGTGTCAGAGCTTGGTCCGCATTGCCGGCAGTAAATTAGAATCGTTTCCAGTGCGGGTTGGACTCCGCCAGGGCTGCCCCTTGTCATCAATTCTGTTCAAAAGACAAAAGACAGAATTAATAAGCGCAGTCAAGGTGTTGAGGGGATCAAGTTTGGTGAACTCAGGACTGGGTCTCTGCCCTTTGCAGATGATGTGGTTCTGTTGGCTTTATCGGGCCGTGATCTTCAGCTCTCACTGGAGTGATTCTCCCAAGTGTGAAGCGGCTGGGATGAGAATCAGCATCTCCAAATCCGAGACCATGGTCCTCAGCTAGAAAGGGGTGGAGTGCCTTCTCCAGGTTGGCAATGAGGTCCTGCCCCAAGTGGAGTTCACGTATCTCGGGGTCTTGTTCATGAGTAAGGGAAGGATGGAGTGGGAGATCGACAGGCGGATCGGTGCGGCATCTGCAGTGATGCTGACTCTACATCGGTTTGTTGTGCTGAAGAGGTTACACACCTCTTGGTGAGCCAAAAAGCAAAGCTCTCAATTTACCAGTCGATCTCCTTGATAAGCTTGTCCCTGTACGGTATCCTCTCATCATTCTTCTTTTTATCCATATTGATGACCGAGTAAACGGTTTTAAAACGTATTAGTAACTAAAGTACAGCTCCTGGTGTTGCTTGTTTATATCCGAGATGCAAATTATACGGCCCAGGGGTGTGTGTCGACTAGTTAGGTCATGTGTTTGACAAAGACCGATAAGCTGGATGCCAACAGCTATTAAACAAAATGTGTTTGTCCTTTTGTTTTTTTGCAGTGGTTTACTGAAGATTGATTTGTTATCCAACTTTTCTTTTTGGCTCAGGTTGTCTCTGTCTGTAGGTCCTGTGCTGTGTCATTGGGTCTCATTGGTGTCTCTAGCCCAAAATGGTAACTGCAGTACCGCAGCGTCATCTAGTGGCGTTTGTCAAAAAAACATCAATTTATCATTTGCAGGGATTGTATGTAAGAATTCCCCTCAGGAACTGATGAAGTGGTAGCACCCAATTTTTTACATCTTTAGATGTTAATTTTGTTCGTCTTAACACGAACGTCAAAATAGACGTTTTGGTCCATTCGGCTTCCATAGTTTTGTCGCACTTTAATGCACATAAAAAGCGCCGTTTTGTTGTATTATAATTATTCCAGCCCCTTTTTTGTACAGCCAGTAAAACTGAACCGTGATCATCCAATCAGTAAAGAATAAGAGCAGACCCTCCAGTTCATCACTGGTCTCTGCTGAAGGATTGTCTGCATTGTTCCAGTAACCATGTGGTCTGCTGGTGTGTTTACATCTCCAGTCATATGCCAGGATACAGATTCAGATATAGATTAAATTTGTTTTATATTTTCTAAAGAAATAAAAGAAAGAAAGAATTCTTTCTTCACAGATGTCAACATACATACATTATTGTCTGAAACCACACTGAGCACCAACCTATGCATTACAATGAGACACACTAAATTAATAGCATCTATATTTAATAATATAGATAATAAAGTATATATACTACTATATTTACTATAGTATAATGTACTTATAGAAGAACAGCATAATAAAAGATAAGAAAAAACCTTATTAATCCCACAACAGGTAAATTTGTGTGTTACTATAAATCAACTACAGAAAAAAAGAGGGAGAAAAGCAGATTAAAAAAAATACAAATATTAAATACAAATGCAATAGAATGAAAACTATATACCACAGTAACTGGTGTTCTATGTACAAGCATCTATGTATATCCATACATACACCACCTGCTGGTGGTGGTGGTGTTAACCACTCTTAGAGCTAATTTTAGTAATCACAGTTAGGCCCTGAAATATTTGGACCGTAAAACAATTTCCATGATTTGGGCTCTGCATGCCACCACACAGGATTTGATTTGAACCAACCAAGATGTAATTGAAGTGCAGGCTTTCAATTATAATTCAAGTAGTTGGAAAAAAAATATGCTATGAAATTTTATGGGAATTATCCTCAGTTCATGGGCTCAAAAGTTAATGGATCAGTCAACTTTACCATAAATGTTTGTTAATGTGTGAAAATCCTTTGCAAGCGACGACTGAATAAAGTCTGGAACCCATGGACATAATCAAACATTTGGTTTTCTCCTCTGTGATCTGTTTCTCCACCTTTACAGCAACTGTCTTCTGTTGTTGGCTGTTTGTGGGTCTTTCTGCTTTAAGTTTTGTCTAAAGCAAGGGACCTTCATGGCCAGTAGTGTTGATATCTGATGACTGACTCATCCATTGCAGAATAATATACTTCTTTATCTTTAAAAAAATCCTTTGTTGCTTTCACAGTATGTGATTAGTTCCCGGCCTGATCCATACTTTCTTCTTCCCACCATTCTGGTACAAGTTGATTTTAGTTTAATCCAGAGGTCTGCAACCTGCGGCTCCGGAGCCACAAGTGGCTCTTTGGACCTTCCACAATGGCTCTTAATACATGGCTAAACATGCTAAAGAAATGCCTTATGTTTTTAAATATAGATATAATAAATGCAGGTTTTTAGCATTTTTGTTTTTATTTTTTTCATGGAAAAATTGCATTGAATTTCCACAACATAATGACACTAAAAGTACCGTGTCATAAGGTCAGAAACTCTGGGCTGTTTTTCTTATGCATCATTTTCCACAAATATCTACAAACCATAGAAGAAAGTCTGTCTATCCTATTTTTGCAAAAGTTTTATGTTTATTTTAAAAGCTAAAAATAGAAATAAAAATGTGGTTATTTAAAAATGACAATTTCCTGTAGTAGCTCTTTATCAAAAGTTGTTTTTTTAAAAAGAGTTTTATTTAGCTGGACTGAGGGAAAACTGGCTCTTTGGATTGTAAAGGTCACAGACCCCTGGTTTAATCGGTCCCAAAAATCTTTCTCCTGAACTGAGTCGGCTTCTTTAGATGGTTTTTGGTAAAGTTTATTACCATGTACAATAGAAACTGCAATCAAACTGCCAAACTTTACACAAATTCAATGACCCAATATTTTCTATTCTTAATGTTGTCTAAAATGGTAAAACAGACTCTAACTTGCAATTTTAGAGAAAACCAAACAGGTTTGAAAATTAAGAATGAAGATACAAACAACATAAAAATCATTTCCTGGTTTTTTTCATGAACATGAGGATTAGAACAGTGTTTCCATCCCCGTGGGCCTTAGGACCCAGTGCCTGCATTCCAGTCAGGGGTCACCAACTCTGATGTCTCTGTGGGACGGCAGACTTCAACGCCAGCGCTGCATGCATGAAAAACATTTTCGTTTTGATACCCTTTTTAATAAAAACTTACTATACTTACCATTAACAAAATGGATGCTTTTAACTAATTCTGGTGTTGTACAATCTGTGTAAAGTGGCCTAACAAAAGAATGCAGCCAAACTGCTTGTGATGTCATGTTTTAGAGTTCATATTAGTCCAAAGTCAGAGTCAGTAGTTGTAATGCAGCCTTCCAGACAGTGTTGGAACTGATCGTATTTAGTGGCTATGCAAGCGTAGGATGTGGAAGCAGGCGGAAGATGTTGGATGGTCTGCTTGTACCACCTCCACCCGCATGTCCTGCATGGGTATCTCCCAGCCAACCCACAATTTTATCAACTGCTTCCGTGTGTTTTCCGTCACTAAACGTGAAGAAATGACAAAATTATGATTAAGACCAAAAATTCAATATTTCGATTATTAGTAAAGTTTTCCAACACACATTTCGTTCTTGTGTGTTACTGAGGTTTATAGAAACCTTTGTAGGCAGCTTTTAAAGTCATTTAGACAGTTTGAGGTAAATATTCTTACAATCATGCTCTAAATATAAAATTTGTTCTAAATAAACCTGAGCATCCTTAAGGCACATATTCTGGAAAACACACAATATATCAGTCTCCACAAATCAGCGTAGGTAGGCAGCAACTAAGGGTTTTACACCAACCGAGCATCCGCCCTCATCCTCCTACCCTTCTTCAGGCCTGATTATGTTTGTAGGACCATCTTCATTAAAAATAAAATGTTTAAAGTAAGACTGAATTCAAAAGTGAGATGGTTTAATTTGAGTGCTAAAGAAAATACCTGAGCACTGCATTTAGCCATTTTCTGACATGGGAAAACCACATCTACAACATCTGGCCTCGCCTCCAACCATGACAATAACAAAGACTGTTGCAGGCCGGCCTCAGCTGCTGTGTTTGCTGTGCTGTTCTCCCAAGCACCTGCAAAAAGATTTTATACATCATTTAATTATAACTAGGAGTTAAGACTGGATAAATATAGAATAATCTATTCTTATAGGGAAAAAATGAGAATTACTATGTTACTTTAAAGTAATGACTTTAATTTTGAAATAGTCTCTATGTGATAAGCTTAACAGAAAAGAAAATGTTTACTGTGGTTTGAGCAACAAAAACAACACAGTGCATAACACTGTGGTTACATTTGTTCATTGTTGACATACAGTAGCTTACTTCCAAGACTTTTTAAGTAAAGTTTATTTGTGTAACACCTTTCCCTGACAGTCGTCTCAAAGTCCTTCACTGGGACAGTAAGACGATCAAATTCATAACTTAATAAAATACACAAAATAAAATGTATAAAATAGAAGTATAAAATGTAAAACCAATCATAAGAGCCCAAACATAACTAAAAGTTAAAAATGTCCTCAGCTGATTTTTAAAAATATTCCACAGCCTGGAAGCCACTGCTTGGAAAGATTGTCCATCGAGATCTGAAGTGGGTATGAGGGTCCACTAAAATATTCTGATTGGATGACCTCAGACTGCATCAGGATGAATAAGCTAAAGCTCAGAAGTATAACGAGGAGCCTGACCATGAAGAGCTCTGATAGGACCAAGATTTTAAAATGGATTCTAAAATCAGGTGGGAACCAGTGAAGCAGCTTTAAAGCAGTGGTTACACGAGCTCTTCTGTTTCAATCAGTCAGAAGTTTTGCTGCAACTTTGATCCTAAAATTAAACAAGTGAAGACCTGACAGAGCAAATGAAGTAATTGCTGTTGTGTATAATTTTTAATAACCATCTATCGTTCATTTGACTTCACCGCATGTTGAAGAAGACTTTGTAAAAGCCGGGCATGGTTGTTTGTTGTCAGTACAGGAAGGTCCCAAGATAAAGCCACGTGATTCACAGCTGCCTTTTGATCCTCTGTGAGAATGAAGACCTCTCTCTGATCATCTGTTGTGAGCTAATTGGAGAAAGTTGAGACCACAAACTTGAATACAGGGAGATGCATATCTCTCTTCGTGAAGCATACATGAAGTTACAGTTTAAACCCACCAGCTCTATTGTCTCTCGGACGTCAATGTCTGCCACATCTTCCAACACGATGGGTGCTGTCTCAGGGAAGCCCCCTAGCAACACATGCAGGACTTCAGGACTGATCCCTGTTAGTGGTGGACCACCATGGAGAAAAGAGGGACCTATCATCCTGCCTGCCATCTTGAACAAGTCACTCTGCACAAGCACTTTTGAGGTGGAAGGAATGAGAGGGTCAGCTTGGCCCTCAATTAATAAAGTTCCTGTTCTATTTCCTGCATGAACAGATAAAAAAAGCCCAGCCCAGTGATGAGGGCTACAGACCAGTGGAAATTAATCCATTTCTTAGGCAACAGAATTAGGCAGGTTAATAGAAAATTTGTAAATCTGCGTTTTGCCTTTTGTTATACTTGTTCAGTAATATGTATCTAGACCTATGTGACATATTTAAGAAAAACAACAATCACAGTAAATAGTTCTTTTGACCATTTTTATATTTTTTTTAACACGGAAGAAAGAAAAATTATTAAATTTTTTGTCACCTGAAATTAAAGATGTTTATAAGAAAAAAACAAAAACAAAAAAACAGGCATAAATAAAGGAATGACTGAGTCATATTAACATGAAGTGTTAACCTGCCCACTCCCACAACTCCCCACCCTCCCAATTTGTCTCTGATAAGTCCTTGTTAGGATCTTTGGATTTGCCAAACCAAGGTTTTGAAGGAGAAAAAAAAACAGAAACAAGCAAAAGAAGAAAGAAAAAAATCTTTAAATGGGGGGGATTCAGAGCTTCATTCAGAAGACTTACCAAAATCCTTAGAAAATCCAGTTTGCAACTTGTGCATCACTAGACTGAAGAAATGGTGTTTTACACCCTCTCCAGAGGCTACATCACCAGAGAGAAACCAGCATGATAGCAGATCAAGTTGTACTTACTACAACAACCTCCAGTTAACAGATTATTTTAATAACTAATATAATAATAATAATTTAATATAATATGAAGCAAATAAATGGACATCCAGGGAAAACGTGGATTGGGTTTTGGAGGAAGTTACTTTCCAATCTGCAATGGATTGGTCTGGTCCAGTCTACTTTATGGACCTTGTAAAGGTTTAGTCTCTCCTCCTGTTCCTCAACATCTTCTCTCAAATCAAGTTTGACTTTCAGAGTTAACTCATCTTCTTTTTGCTCCAGTAAACACTTCCTGTACAGCACTGACGCCTCTCTGGAGCTTCAGCTCTTTTCCAGGCTGAAAAAGGTTAAAATCAGAATTACATCCTATTAAGACATTGTGATAGAAAGACAATCAATCAATCAATCCATCAATCAATCCATCAATCAATCCATCAATCAATCCATCAATCAATCAATCCATCAATCCATCAATCAATCAATCAATCAGTCACATTTCTGTGATGTTGCTTGGTAAGTAGAAATAAAAATAAAAATAAAGCAATGGAACACACCATCCCAAATTTCCCTGAGGGCTCTCTGAAGGGATAAATAAAGTATTTCTATTCTATTTCTATTCTATCATTTACTCCAAGTGATGGCCCCGATGGTCTAACAACGCTGCTTTCGCCGATACTGCTGCTCATGGGAATCATCCCCAGTGATGAACTTTGCTCTAATGGAGCTGGTGATCCACCAGAGGAAGGCTAAATAGCAAAACACACAATTTAACATTTAACATTGTTAAGTAATTTTGGCGATTAAGAAAATGCGTTAGAGACATGTTAAATAAATATCATGAAAAAGGAGTTGTGATAGTAACCTGACTGAAACTTGTTTAATGCAGTTTACCAAAAATTTGTTTTATTGTATTTAATCAAAACCAGATTACATGGGTACACTCAAAATTTAAAAAAGAGTTACAGACAGAAACCAGCCTAAACTAAACACATTTTAAGGTTAGATTCAAGGGACAGGTTTAGCTTATGAATCTCAAATATTACATGTAATGTAGCCTTCACAACACTGAATCACTCACATCATCACACTGACAGGACTCAATGTGAAAAGGTAGCAGCTGCAGAGGAACTGATATTTCACAGGTCATGCAGTTATTTTTAGGCATATTTAGGCATATTGAAATGCATTATATGGTAAAGGGACTGTGTCTGTCTTTTCTTGTAAAGGGACAATATATATGGTGTTCTTTCCATTGTTGGAGGAGGACTTCAGTATTTTTGAGTGGTAGACCATCGAGGACTGGGGCAACGGAGTGGTCTTCCTTTGGCCCCTCCCACCTACAAAGAAAACATTTATGCTAAATTATTATTATTTGTCAAGGCAAGTATTCTTCCAAAAGTCTAAAAATATGTAAATATTAAATTGGCATAGGTGGACAGTTTATTTATCCAAAAAACAAGACATCATATTCTCACCAGTGGCTTTTTGAAGAAGCCAGCAAATGTCACATTTTCGAGTATTCATCAAGTAGAACCTTGGTTATCCGAGAATAAACACACCTGGCTTGGTTTCAGTTGTGTAATAATACCACATTCTATGAACACGTTACTGACAGTGAAATGTGAGTTCACGTTTCTGGTGCTCATTACTGAATGAGTTTAAGTTATAATAACGTTTTTCTGGTTGTGTAATTATACCAATATAAAGTTTTCATGGAAAGTGGTTTGACTCTAAAACATTGTCCTGTTCCATTTTATTAAGATTATGTTAAGAAAAAAGTGAGGACCCTTACAAAAACATAACACTGAACAACACTGAGAAATATAAACTGAATGACAGAATGTATTTTATTACTTCCCCACAATTAATTATGTATTATACAAACTGCTTCACCTCTGCATGATCAGCATCATCTACAAGAGTGACAGTTCTCCTTCCTAATCCAGCTTGTAAGAGCACAGCTTCATCTTTTGGAGTTCTGGTTGAACTTTCTGGTAAAAGGCAGAACTGGAGTTCTAGCAAACGTGAACATGTTGGTCTTGGTGGTGTAAGTGACTTTCTTTTAAAACGTGCCCGGTTTCCAGTAAATATTACTGGAAAAGACTTTAAAATAGAAAGACAACATATAAGGACAAAAGAAAGATGAATAAATGTGTCTAAATTCTAAATTTATCCTTCTTTTAAAGACTTTTTATGTACATATAACAGCAAATTAGAGGGGAGGGGGGTTACACTATCAGTCAAAAGTTTGGATGCACTTTCCAATTACAATTAATAAACAAGTGTATATCCAAACTTTGACAGGAAATGTATATGACTATAGCTCACTTAAACAGTTCATCCATAAAATGTTGGAATAGGGCTTTCAGGTCACTCTTCCGTACGTTTGCATCTCCTGCTGAGCTGTGTTTTGTGTAGCAGGCTGGCTGGGACCAGAGGTGCTGGGGGTAATAGCCTCAGCTTCCACGGATCGACTTGCTCCTGTTGAACTGTTCGGCCGTCCCACATTTACAGTGGACTGTTTCACTGGACGTCTTCGAATACAGCTGAGAAGATTTCTCACAGCAGTTTCAATATCTGCATTCTGTTGATCCTAACAAGACATAAAATAAATTATAAAGGGTCTGTAATGTCAGTAAATGTAATAACTCATTCTCAACACGTAGCAATGCAGCATTAATGTTGTAGGTAAACGTGTCGGGCTGGCAGTTTTCTGCTCAAGTCTATCTGCACAACCTTATCAATCATAAGTTTTCCAAATGTTA
This sequence comes from Melanotaenia boesemani, assembly GCF_017639745.1. NCBI lineage: Eukaryota > Metazoa > Chordata > Actinopteri > Atheriniformes > Melanotaeniidae > Melanotaenia > Melanotaenia boesemani. The sequence continues at coordinate 2,451,622 of NC_055705.1, read as the reverse complement.
TTTCAATAGATTTGCCTCAGAAGTCTACAAATGACCACACTAGCTACAGGGTCTATTACAGGTGCACTATAACATTTATTTCTATTAGGGTGGTTTTTCACAGGTGCAATGCATCAAAAAACTGTATAAATATACATTCTGTACCTTTTGTGTTTAGTCATAATTTGACTAGTATACCATTTAAATATTGTATTGTTGTAACACTTGAATTTGCACAAAAGATATCATTACATATGATTATTTTTGTTGTTTTGGAGTGCCTGTTGTGGTCTTTTTCACCAGTATAAAGTAATCACAGCAGGCTGCAGTTGTTTCACTGTTTTATTCATATTTTCAAAAACTGTCTAATTAAAAAAACATTAAAAAGATCTACTTATGGATGTATTAATGTTTACTTGTGTTCATCTAACAAACTCACTTGCCACGACAACTTTAGCAGATGCACTGACATAAAAAATAGAAAAGCTGCGTAGCACCACCTCTGGGAACGGGTAAACATAATTTAAAAGGTTCATGTGAAATGTTGTAACCTCCCTCTCCCCTTAACGGAACTGAGTGCCATTTCCAACGTGGTCTATTAAATCAGTTTGGGTACCATGCAGGGCTAGTTTTTGGTCATTTATAAGTTAGAACTGTTTAGATTTGTTCAGCTAGCCAGCAGTCACCTTTCATACACACCAAAGAGCGTATTCACTTGATCTTAATGTAATTCTTTATACATTTTGTTAGAGCATATGTTCGTTTACTCCTAAAACACACAGTGGGGTAGTCAAAACGATGGTTAATGAGGTAACTTACCCCAGGTTGGTTCGCCATAGCGATAGCTGCCAAGAGGTCCGACAAGAGAAACTCTGGAGACGTTGTTCTCACGACAATTCACTCTGATTGGCTCAACTATTGATGACCCATGTTGGTCTCCTGGCCCTTCACTTTGATTGGTTAAGCCGCCAAATCTACAAGTTTGTTCATTTTGGCACATTTTTACCTTCATACTCATCCTCTCTTGATTTAGCACTTTGTGTTTATTCTAAACTCACTCAAAATTACAAATTGTAACCCACAACCACTGTCAAAAAAACAAACTTATTTACTCAATGTTTTATTCAGATATATGTTTCAGTGCATAGTGATGAAAAATATAAAACATATATTTAAAAAAAAGAATAATAGCACAGTAACTTCTCTTTACATGGGATCTTTACAGTTATCTGTAGATCACAGAATCCTGTTGCACAGGCTGGAAAACTGGGTTGGACTTTCTGGAGCGGTCCTTAACTGGTTCAGGTCCTATTTAGAAGGCCGGAGTTATTTAGTTCCGATCGGCAGCTATGAATCCGAGCGAGTGGCCATGACTTGTGGAGTCCCCCAGGGGTCAGTCCTTGGACCTCTTCTGTTCAACTTGTGTATGCTTCCTTTGGGTAAAATATTACAGAACTATAGCATTAATGATCACAGTTATGCAGATGATACACAACTTTATGTGTCTCTGTCACCAGATGACTTAAAACCACCGACTCTTAAAACCACCGACCAAGTTGGTAACCTTGGAGTGTTGATAGACTCAGACCTGACTTTCAGCTGCCACATCAAAGCTTCACTAAGAAGCTTTTTACCAGCTCAGAAACAACAGATTTAAAGTTTAGTCTCCCAGAAAGACCAAGAGAAACTCATCCATGCATTCATCTCCAGTAGACTGGATTACTGTAATGGTCTTTTAACAGGACTTCCTAAAAAGAGCATTAAACATCTGCAGCTCATCCAGAACGCTGCTGCTAGAGTTTTAACCAGGACTAAGAGATCTGAACACATCACACCAGTTTTAAAATCTTTACACTGGTTTCCAGTCAGTCACAGAATAGATTTTAAAACCTTTCTGATTGTTTACAAATCCCAGAATGGTTTAGGCCCAGAATACATCTGTGATATGTTCAGAGAATATAAACCTAGCAGAGCTCTTAGATTCAAAGACTCTGGTCAACGAGTCCAGACCAGAGTCCAGACTAAACATAGAGAAGCAGCATTAAACTTTCACCAAATGTAGACATTTTTAAATCCAGGTTAAAACATTTCTTTTCTCATGCGCCTATGCATGAATTCTGCATGTTAACTTTTTTTTTTTTTACTTATCTTGCTTTTAATCATTTTAATGTAATTTATTGTTTTATTGTGATTAAGTGTTGATGCCTTTTGCTCTTTCTAAATATCTGTAATGGCTTTGTTATGTGCCTCTTTGAAGCACTTTGAATTGTGCTGTATAAACTGCCTTGCCTTATTATAACAGTGGCATTAAATCTAAATAGATTAAAGACATGTTAGAATAAAATTCCCACAAAATCAGGTCATAATGGCACAAACCTACAAGGTCTAGTGTGGTAAAAATTATCTAATGTAAACGGAAAAAAGATTCTATCATCTCTACGGATCTGAACTGAAGGGAAAGGTAGGTGCTTCTTGCATTTGTAATCTGGGTGGGGGTGCATGCAGACTACCTTATTTGAAAAACTAAAGGTCAGTAAGTGGGGTGATTAACTATGGTAGAGGGAGGGGACTGCAGGAGAAACTCAATATCCTGATGATTCTAGTGTTAAACACGTTTGATATCACCTTATGAAGCTATGGAACATCAGCTAAAAATTCTACCAAATTAAACACGTTTGATACCACCTTCAGACCCTTTGGAACCATCTTTACACCAGCTTGAAGTTCCTATACCACATTAAACAGTTTTATACCACCTTAGACCTCTTAATAGACCATCCTGACAAGACCTTCACCCCTTTAGAACTGGTCCAGAACCAGTGAGCACATGTGTCCGGTACCAGCAGTGCCATTTTTTCCTGCAGCTGGTCATTTCATGTAAAATGTCACTGAAGTTTAGACAGATAAAGAGCCTGCCTAATGCAGTGGGAGAGATCCTCCATGTTTTCTTCTTATCTTTGGGATTCCTGCTCTTCCTCTTAATCTCATATGACTCACGTGGTTCAGGATGACCAAACAAGTATTAGACTCTCACTGATCTTCTAAAATGTGTTGTTGTGTGTAATGAAACAAATTCTGATTTTACAGACTAAGTCATGATTACTTATAAAATGTATTCATCAGTAAAATGAAGACAGGATAGGGTTGTTTATGTAGCCATGAACATCTTATAAAATGTTTAAAGAATGGTATAAAGGATCAAAGAAGACAGCATAATAGATACTTTTATTTTATCCCTTCGTTGCCAACCCGGTGACTTGAACCTGGGTACTTTAGATTCAAATCTACCTCTCTAACCCCTAGGCGACCACTCCTCCACATCCAGCCCACAGGATGAAATAAATACCTGAACATGGATCACCTACACACCCAACGCGTTCGGTCTGTCTGTATTTTTCTGCAGTCCCAGTCTGTTTTGGTGGAAATACGTTGGCATTCTCCGTTCAGCTCTGTTAGTGTTTGTGTGGGGTAGTAGGCTGAGCTGGTGAAAAGGTAAAAAGAAGGTAAACTCCACAGTCCAGGAACTTCTTTAAGATGAAGCTTTTATTTTCCATCCTGTGTCCATAGTACAATCCAGAAAATAGTAACGTGGAAACCTGTCACACATACATAGTGTAGCACGGTTACATGGCAGCAGAAAAGTAAAAAAGTTTAAACAAATATGAAATCCATTAATTTGGTCTTGCTAGACATTCTGAGTGCTGCACTAATGCTGGGTTTACACCAGACACAGCTGTAGACTAAAAATGGAAGTAAATCTTAAGCCTGGTACACAAATAACAATTTTTGTCTGTTTTTGTCCTGATTTAGCCTCTTCCCGACTCCGGACAGCAAACGCCTGATCATCCTGACTCTTATAAGATGTTTCTGTACAATTATCATGTGGTTTGTGGAGTGTTACGAGTAGATTTGTCCCGATAATCAGCTCCAAAACTGGTCGTAGCTGACAATCGGAACTATTGAACATGTTCAATATTTCAGAGCCGATTTCTGAGGAACACCGACAACTCATGAATTGTGACTGCGTGGATGGTGTATTTAACTCCACCTTTCAGGAACAGCAACCAAATGATAACATTTCTACACAGCCGCTGAGGACAGGTGCCATCACATCTGTCCGCATGATCAGGGCACAAATAAAGTTCTTTCTGTTCTGTTGTTGTCAGACAGTTTAAGGGTTTCTGTTCGTTCCTTGTGAATGGACAGGGTTCTGATGGGGAGAACAAAAACAATCCAGCTGCAGTTATTGATCTATTGATACTTTGATACAGCATGATCCAATGAAAAACACTCACATTTCCGCCGACCTGGTCACAACCATTGTTTTCCAGCAGGTTCCACCCTGAAAGAAGGAGGGGGGTCAGAAGAGCACCATACGCTGTCTTTGACACAAAAACTAAAATAAAAGTACTTTCATATTCATGTTTGTGGTGTAACTGAGCTTGTGGGTGAACAGAGGATCACAGCCCACCTCTTCAATCTGGGTTCATATTAACGCTGAAAAGAAAAATACTTCTGTGGCTTCAGCAGCTTCTCTGTACCTGAGCTTCTTTGGATCCTTCAGTGCGGCCATCAGCTTCCTCACTCCTTCCTCTCCTGGATGGTTGAATCTCAGGTCCAGCTCCCTCAGATGGGAGGGGTTAGAGACCAGAGCTGAGGCCAGAAAACCACAACCTTTCTCTGTGATCCGACATCCTGACAGGCTGCAGAAAACAACACATGACAGAACCCATCTTTCACTGTACCACTTAAAGATTAGTCCAAGCAAAATCATGGCCAGATAAATGGCAGTAAAGATGGAAACTGGAAGTTAAAAACAGGGAGCACAACTCTTTTTCACCCACTGTACTTTCTGAATAGTCATCAGTTGTAGAAGCTGATGAAATCTGACCTGAGACTTTCCAGTTTACAGTGTGGACTCTTCAGCCCACCACAAAGCTTCTTTACTCCTGAATCCTGCAAGTTGTTGTTACTCAGGTCCAGTTCTCTCAGATTGGAGGACCAGGAGCTGAGAACTGAAGACAGAGCTTCACAGCTTCTCTCTGAGAGGTTGCAGCCACTCAGTCTGATAAGATAATAAAACAAGTCTTTCAATTAAAAGACAGCTCTGAAATTATTTATGACCAAATCAAACAGTTAACTTACAGAGCTTTGTTGGAGGCTTTGACCACTGGCAGCAGCCTCAGAAGAGCCTCCTCTGAAGCAGAGTATTTCTGCAGGTCAAACACATCCAGATCTTGTTCTTCTGACAGTAAGATGAAGGCCAGAGCCGACCAATGAGCAGGAGACAGGTTATCTGTGGAGAGACTTCCTGATCTCAGGGACTGATGGATCTCCTCCACTAGAGAAGAATCATTCAGTTCATTCAGACAGTGGAACAGATTGATGCTTCTCTCTGCAGACACATTCTCACTGATCTTCTTCTTGATGTACTGGACTGTTTCCTGATTGGTCTGTGAGCTACTTCCTGTCTGTGTCATCAGACCTCGTAGGAGACTCTGATTGGTCTGCAGTGAAAGACCCAGGAGGAAGCGGAGGAACAAGTCCAGGTGTCCATTTGGACTCTGTAAGGCCTTGTCTACAGCTCCCTGATGGAGACGTTTTACATCTGGTTTCATAAAAAATGTGGACAACCTGAAATATGTTTGTTGTTCTTCCATCAGATTGACTCCAGTATTGATGAAGGTCTGATGGACATGAAGAGCAGCCAGAAACTCCTGAACACTCAGATGGACGAAGCTGAACACCGTCTCCTGGTACAGTCCTCTCTCCTCTTTAAAGATCTGTGTGAACACTCCTGAGTAAACTGAGGCTGCAGTGACATCGATGCCACACTCTGTCAGGTCTGATTCATAGAAGATCAGGTTTCCTTTCTGCAGCTGATCAAAAGCCAGTTTTCCCAGAGACTCAATCATCTTCCTGTTCTCTGGACTCCAGTGTGGATCTGTCTCAGCTCCTCCATCATACTTGACCTTCTTGACTTTGGTCTGGACCACCAGGAAGCGGATGTAGATCTCAGTCAGGGTCTTGGGCAGCTCTCCTCCCTCTCTGGTTTCCAGAACATCCTCCAGAACTGTAGCAGTGATCCAGCAGAAGACTGGGATGTGGCACATGATGTGGAGGCTTTGTGATGTCTTCATGTGGGAGATGATCCTGCTGGCCTGCTCCTCATCTAAGAACCTCTTCCTGAAGTACTCCTCCTTCTGAGGGTCAGTGAACCCTCTGACCTCTGTCACCATGCCAACACAGTCAGGAGGGATCTGATTGGCTGCTGCAGGTCGTGTGGTTATCCAGAGGCGAGCAGAGGGAAGCAGGTTCCCCCTGATGAGGTTAGTCAGCAGCACATCCACTGAGGTGGACTTCTTAGGGTCGGTTAGAACTTTAGTTTTATGGAAGTCCAGAGGAAGTCGACTCTCATCCAGACTGTCCAAGATGAAGACAACCTGGAACTCTTCAAAGCTGCAGATTCCTGCTTCTTTGTTTTTTTTTTTTTTTTTTTTTTTTTTTTTTTAACCTGTCTTGTCCAGCATCTTTGCAAACAGAATGATTGTCTGGCTGCTGTCTGGTGCTGGGCAATTTTACTCTATCAAGCAGGGATTTATACTACATGTATAAAGTCCCTCTTGATGACATGAAAAACTTTATTAAATCAGACTCTTAATGCTGGACTCGACCGGAGGGGACAGAGAGAAAGAGAGATAGAAAAGAAAGTAGAGAGAAGAGGGAGGGGAGAGAGAGGGACAGAAAGGGTGTGGGGAGTGCGGGTGGGGACTTAAACATTATACAGAAAACCATGTAATCCATACTACTTGCAACATATATAGCTAAGATCATCCTGGCCAGTAGGTCATTACACAACTAGTTGATAATAGTAACAATAATAATAATCACAATAATAGTAATAATAATAATACTAGTAGTAATAATAATAAGAGTAAGAGTAATAATAATAATAATAAGAACAGAAATAATAAAAAAAAAAAAAAAAAAAAGAAAAAAAAATATGATAATAGATATAAGTGAAACTGCTGTATTCGAGAACACGCGCAGAGAAACCTGTGTGGATATGCTGGAGAACTCGGCCACATGGCGACGCAAAGACTGTGTGGAGACGTTCAGGAAGGAGTGACCATGCAGAGTGATCATGCAGATGCCACCTCACCTGAACAGAGGCCAGAGTCAGGCCAGCGGTCCCGAGACCCAGGCCACCAGCCCCCCCGTAGGCTACAGATCCCGACCGGTCCACAGAGACGACCACTCGCCCGCCCAGGAAGGCAGCAGCAGGAGACCCCAGCAGGAGCCGCCCCGCGGACACAGGGCACCGGCCCCCGGCAGGCCGAGGCCAGCAGGTCCCCGACCCCCCCGGGCCACCGGCCGCCCGGGACAGACGGGGCAGAGGGCCCGGGCCCAGGAGCGCAGGGACACCCCCCACCCCCCCCCGGCCAAGGGCCAGCACGCCACCCCGGGGGGACCCGGCCCCGCCCAGACGGCCACCGCCAGAGGCCAGCCCCACACCCCAGCGCCCAGCCGCACACCCCGAGAACCAGTCCTGCCCCCCCCCCCCCCCCCAGACCAACACACACAAACACACACACTCTCCTTCCACTCCTCCATTCATCCTCCCACACATACACCATCCAACCCTTACATACTCTGTCCTCCCACACACACACACCATCCTTCCACCATCCATCCTTCCACACACACACCATCCTTCCACCATCCATCCTCCCACACACTCACCATCCTTCCACCATACACTCTCCCACACCTACCCCATCCTCCCACACACACATCATCCCTCCACCACTCATCCTCCCACACATACACCATCCTCCACCTTCACACCTCCCACACACACACACACACACCATCCTTCCACTACCCATCCTCCCACACATACATCATTCTCCTACACATACACCGTCCTCCCTCTCCTACACCAAACATCCACCTTCACGTACCCCATCCTCCCACACACACACACACCACCCCTCCATCACCCACTCTCCCAAACATACACCACTCCCCCACACACACACCATCCTCCCTCCCATACACCATCCATCCTCCTGCACCATACATTCTCCCACACATACCCCATCCTCCCCCACATACATCATCCCTCCACCATTCATCCTCCCACACCCACACCACTCTCCCCCCCCCCCCCCCCCCCCCCCCCCCCCCCCCAAGTACACACACACACACACAAACACCATCCCCCCACCACCATCCTCCCGCCACCCCACGCCGCGGGGGGACAGCCCCAGCCAGGAGGCGAGGAGACACGAGCCAGGCCCCCACCCCCCCCCACCCCGCCCCAGTCCCCCACTCCCCACCCCCAAAACAGCACCTTCCCCCCAGGGCCAGCAGCCAAACCCCCCGGGACAGCCCGCCCACGCCCCGGGCCAACGCGACAGGCCACCGGGCCCGCCCCGCCCCCGGGCCATCCATGGAGACAGGGGCGCTTGAAGACCCCATCGCCCCTCCCTCCCCCACTAGTGAGGGAATATATTATGTGCTGTTTGCAATTAAAAAAAAGAGGGTTAAAATTCCTGCTTCTTTGGTTTCAGTAAAGAAGTGATGAACAAGTTCCACCAAGCTGAACTTTTCCTCTTTCAGCACATTCAGCTCTCTGAAAGTCAGTGGAAACAAGAACTGGATGTCCTGGTGGGCTTTGTCTTCAGCCCAGTCCAGAGTGAACTTCTGTGTTAAGACAGTTTTCCCAATGCCAGCCACTCCCTTTGTCATCACTGTTCTGATTGGTTCATCTCTTCCAGGTGGGAGTTTAAAGATGTCTTCTTGTCTGATGGTTGTTTCTGGTCTGTCTGGTTTCCTGGATGCTGTTTCAATCTGTCTGACCTCATGTTCTTCATTGACCTCTGCAGTCCCTCCCTCTGTGATGTAGAGCTCTGTGTAGATCTGGTTCAGAAAGGTTGGGTTTCCTGCTTTAGCAAAACCCTCAAACACACACTGGAACTTCTTCTTCAGACCAGATTTTAATCTCCGAACCACTAAATGACCAAACAACAAAATAAGATTATTTGCCTACTGTTAAGCAAATTCCACATAGTTTAAAAAAGATATTTAATCTCTTGAAATAAATCGTGTTCCTTCATAATTTTCTCTTAATCTTTACTTCAGTAGCACAACACATCAACTTCTCACTATTTAAACATCCACAACTTTGTGTATCTATCTATCTATCTATCTATCTATCTATCTATCTATCTATCTATCTATCTATCTATCTATCTATCTATCTATCTATCTATCTATCTATCTATCTATCTATCTATCTATCTATCTATCTATCTATCTATCTATCTATCTATCTATCTGTTTTCCTTGCTTCAGCTGTCTGTAGCTGCTTGGCTATAACAGTGGTTGTGTTGATCAGAGGCCTAAAATGCTTTAGAAAAGAAGTCTTCAGGGAGTGTTCTGAGAACATCACCTCCATAACATGAGTTTTTTTAAGGAAAAGGCCAAAAATGTTCTTATACTGTTACTCTAACAACATCAAACCTTATTAGACAGTGAGGTATATCAGGTGTCATGTTTTCTTTGACTAAAACAGACCTTTAAGACTCTTTAAAATCTTCTCTGCCACTTCTCTGGTCTTTGTGGTGTACGTCTGCACCATCAGATGTACTGTAGTCGATATGTCTGCATGCATCAAATAACTGGTTGGTTTGAAGCCACTTTCTGATTGATTTGCATTGTGCAGGTACCACTGGAAGCATTCCAGGTCACTGATGTCCAATTCCTCTAAAGTTTCCTGCAGCCATCGCTGAAGATGTTAAAACAAATGGTGATAAATGTTAAGACATGGACTGCTCAAACAGTGGCATCAAAGAGTATTAAATAAACAAAACAAACTTTAAAACTAGTTAAACTCAACCAAAGGCTGCTCATTTATACATGGACCCGGAAGCTGAACCTGCTGAACGATGACTTACAGCATGGTTGTCTTCTGTGTGCTGATCCTGATCCTCGGAGACCACATTGTCAGGTCTGTGGATCTGAGGACTGCAAAGACAGAGTACTGATTAACCCTGATGAATTACTTCTAATATTTGGTTACAGAACTTTGGGCCACAGTGATGGTCCTTAAATGTTTCTTGGAGCCAAGTTTCTCCTGACTGCTGGTGGTTTCTGCCAGGCTTTCAGAGCTTTTAATCTCAAAAGGCTCTATTGACTACGATAGATTTTAAGTTGTCTCCATATATTTTATATTTTATATATAAATTAAAATGATATGCATTGGGACTGGGAGACGTAAGATGCCGACACAAAGACGTAGTCCTGCTTGGTTTAAGGATGCAGCATGAACAATACCACAGTGTCCTCACCCCTGCCTGTCCTCACCCCTGCCTAACCTCTCCATGTCTCAGAAGTACAACTTCATCCCGTTTGGTAAAACAGACATTTCTCTGATGTACTGCAGTTTACTCATTCAAAGACAAACACGGTTTATAGTCCACGTTTTTAAGCACAAATGTATAATGTTATAACGTAATAGGTTTCATGTTTTTACAATAAAACGATCAGGTAATAATGCGAAAAGGTCCCAGACTTTTTTATTTGGGGGCCAGCTCCACGATGCCGTAGGGATGCCAGTAACTGTGGAACATTCTTTAAGATGTTGAACAACCTGTCGGTCATATTCCTTCAGAAACTGGGTATAGGTGGGGTTTTGTTGGGTCATGTCTGTGGTTAATTTAAAAGTCTCCTGCAGCACATGTTTATAATCACTGTTAAAAAGTACCTCGTATACGTACACCTCACCTTTCAGTTAAAGCTTTGCAGCATCAGCAGCGTTCAGCTCGGAGAAGTAACGTGACAAAGGTAAAGATCTCTGGCTTTAGCTTCTTTGCCACATTTATTTTGACGGCCTGCACTGAACATGTTTTTACAAAGCTAACATCTCTCATAGTATAAAAAAAACTTTGTGCATGCTCACTACACATGAACGTGATGATGCAGAATGCATCCCTGACTCAGTGGTGAGTATCAATCATTACTTCAGTTAATACGTCCAGTACATTTGTAACATGAGTACACAAACCTAACACAGCTCTCTCTGTTTTCTACTATTTACAGTCATCTATCTTGTCTGCTTCAGGACTTTTTCCAAATGCTGTCTATCTACTGCCCTTTCCTTCCTTTTGGACTTCATTTAACCGGGTCTGTTCTGGGGCTGCATGGTGGTTAGCACCACGTCCTCACAACAAGAAGGTCGCTGGTTCGAGCCTCGAGGGTTCTCTGGTTTCCTCCCACCGTCCAAAGACATGCATGTTAGGTTAACTGGTCTCTAAATTCTCCCTCGGATGAACACGTGGATGGTTGTTTGTCTCTGTGATGGACTGGTGACCCGTCCAGGGTGTACCTGCCTCTCACCTGCTACATGCTGGATGCGGCTCTTAACAGTAAGTTAATGAATCTGATCCTTGGCTTGTAAATAACGATGAAACATGTTTGACATACAGTCATAATACCTGCATTAGATAAATATGTTAGTTAAACTTACTTCTGAGGAGAGGGGGAATATTGTTCAGGACGAGGTGCAGGTTCAGGCTCAGGAACAGGTTCAGGCTGTGATTTAGTTTCAGATTTAGGTACGTGTTCAGAGGGCAAACCCAGCTTGGAGGATAGTGAAGGATTTATGATTTCAAGATGTCTGATCATCCTCTTGCAGGCTTCATCTCCTTTTTCTCTCACAACATCAGCAAAGCAGCTGGCCTTATTTGCTCTGGTGTGGTTCTCCTCGAGTATGGAGGCCCTTTCCAGATCAGTCAGAACGTTGTCAGTTATCAGAGACTCCAAGAGCTGCGTAAGGTTTTCTTTCGACACCTTCTTAATGAAGTCACTCAGCATCACAGAAAGCTCTTTATCTACAGGAAGAGGAAGAAGACGAATACATCAAACTGTGTTGTTTCAGGGAAATCAGCTTACAGGGACAATGGTGCGCTGAGATCCAGAGTCACACTATCACAATGACTTCCTCAGTCTATCATGTGTGGGTCAATTTACATTTAGAGTCATGTTCAACACAGACAGCATCCACCCTTTAGTCTTTAATCATTCTGCATGTATGAGCCAGCAGAGCAGCAGCATAATTACTGGATGTGATGATGTGATATGCTGGTTTATTTAAACACCATATTGAATTATCGCTTGTTCTGATGGTCGTTTCTGTACATAAACTCAAACTAGCAAAGTGTTTCTACAACCTCAACTCTGAAGATGTTGTAACTGTGAATAAAACAGAATACAGTGATGTCTAAACCTTATCAGCCCATATGTTTACTAAAATACTTTTAATTTTATTCCCAACAGACCATCATCAACACATCAGATGATAAAACTGAAATTTTACTATGTGATGGAAAATATGAGCAGCAGCACGTCTGTAAAAAGTAGTTCTATGTGATGTTTGTGTTCTACTGGGAAGAAAATATGGGTTCATGAGATTTAGAAATCATTCTACTTCTGACATTTTACACAAAGCTCCACATTTTTAGAACTGGGGTTGTCTTCAGAGTTTAGTATTAGCCTTAAATATCATCTCTCAGTCCGTTTCTAATCCTCTTAACCTCCAAACTTATCTGTCTGCAGCAGGTTAAACACAACAAAAAACCTTTATTTCATTATTCAGACACATTTTTATAATCAGAATAAAACTCCACCACCTGAATTTGGGACCATCATAGTTAGTTTTACTTTATTAAATACGCTGAATGGGGGAAAAAACAATTGGATGGATTTTGAGAAGGATCTGATATTACTGTAGTTGAAATAAAAATAAACAATCATTACATCCCAGCTTCAGTTCAACCAGTTTTCCTTGGATTTCCGATGCTGAACCCACCTGCTGCAGCAGCGGGAACGGAAGCGTCATCCTGCAGCATCTCTTCAGGAAAACACTTTTCTGTTGGAGACCAAGAAAGATTTGTTCCTACAATACATCACCGTCATAAGCTTTGTGTACAACATCTCATTTCTTCTGTTTTCTTTCCCTCTGACAGACCTGTAATGCTGTCGAGCTTTGTTAAAATCTTCTCCACCACCTCTCTGGCCTCGGTGGTGTACATCTGCACCATCAGATCTACTGTGTCCAACCTGTCCACATGCTCCAGACGACTCTTTTTGATGGATCTGAAGCCGTCCACTGATTCATCGGCATTCTGCAGGTACCAGTGGAAATATTTCAGCTCCCTGGTGTCCAAACCTTCCAAAGTTTCCAACAGCCAACATTTTAATTCCTGAAATAATGAATAAGTAGCGTTAACATTATTATTATTTAAACAGACTGATTTTTCCTACCGCTTTTTCAACATGTTGAATTTAAATGATGTTTCTGTTCTTTTTTACGTCTTTTAAACGTTCGTTCGTTCGTTCGCTCGCTCGCTCGCTCGCTCATTCATTCATTCAATCCTTCATTCATTCATTAATTTAAGCTGTTGACCAACCAGACTTTGGTAAAACTCAGAAACAATTCTATTTTCATCAAAACCTTTAGTAAAAGTTAAAATTCAACTTATTCATTCAAAACTAGTCACAAAGAAAACATGAACCAGGTTAAAAAACAATTACAATTTTTTTAATTGTAATTAATTGTATAAAATGTTGCGATTTATCGCGATTAATTATCACATTATTAGGCACAAAATGTCCTTTTCCTTTAAAATAAGGCCTATTGCTATCTGAAGAAAATACAGTAATCTTTGCTTTACCAACACTAATTCAGGGGTGTTCAACCTGCGGCTCCGGAGCAGCAAGTGGCCCTCTGGACTTTTCACCATGGGTCTTAATGCACGGCTAAGAATGCTAAAGAACGAACTAATGTTTTTAAATATAGATATAATAACTAATTCTGTTTTTTTAGTAGTTTTTCAGTTTTTTTCATGGAATAATTCAAACATCCGACATCTTCTCACCATAATTTATATTTATCTATTTTATTTTAATATATTTACATCTAGAAATTTACTTAAAAACGTGAAAAAGAAAGTTCAGCTTCCTTCTAATGTTTAAAGTAACGGGACCAAAAAGAAAGTCTTTCAGTAAGTCCACCCTCAGATGAACATCACGGAGAACATTCAACAACATTCCTGGAAATTAAGGTCAGAATCACAGTGAAAACAAACTGCGAGGCTCCACTAGAGAACAGGAGGTGGATGAACATGGACTTACAGAATCGTCCCACAGTCTGTGGATCTCTTCACAGCGTTTATCCTGATCCTCAGAGTTCACATGGTCGGGTCTGTGGATCCTGCAAACGTGCAGAGCTGATGATTAATCCTGACTAAATATGTGGCCCAGACACACCGACAGGTCCAAGGTGTAGTTTGTGTAGCTAAAAATCAGGTTGGTGTCCTAACACTCCATCCTACCATCACAGTGTCCTACTTACACACATGTGCACAACATGAAAAGATTATTTCTATTTGAGGACAGTCCTACAAATCCTGAACTTTGTGTCTTATTATGTGACTCAATCTTCTCAAGGCCACAAGATGTTATTCAGCAGCCACATATTATCAAGCTGTGTCAACGCATCACTAACACCAGACGTGGCCATGCATTACTAAAGCATCAGCAACTTCAGCATCTGTTTTCAAGACTTCACTCGTCTTCAAAGACGCACACACAGAGAAATGTACTATCGCCTCCCTGCGGTCACAGATTCTGATGGGTCACAGATTTTGGTGTAACACCGGTGCCAGCCATTGCCTTCCAGTTTGTGCAGCTGATGAAACAAATCCTGGCTACTCACCGGTGTTTCTTCACAAATAACTGCTGAAAACCTATTTCCTGAATGCATGCCTTCTCACCTCAGCAGTTTGAACAGTCAGATACACATCTGTCCAACACTGCTCTAATTTCCTCGGTAAAGAAAAACCCATCCTAGCTGACCCAACAGCCACGCTCTCTGCACTCCGGAGCAGTTTTGCGTGAGTGATGTATGTATAAATTAAGAAAAGGGTCTGATGGGTCCACCGCAGCCCCGTTGGTTAAGGTGACGTCACCAGACGGAGCTGCAGAAGTCAAAATTCATTCAAACTCTCATCTGGCTTTTCTTGTTCTTTCCTTCTTGGCTGAGGAAGGTGTGAACTGGTGGAGATTAACAGATCACCAGAGATGCCCAAATTCAGTCAAATGACTGAATTCATTCAGCTCTGCAGAGGTCTGGTAAGGAGACATTTATCTACACCGTTGAATAAGCAAACTCCACAAGATTCCACATTTTATTATTGATCCCTGGACATTGTCAAACACTGTGATTCTGTCCATGTTTACTGCATCTCAGAAATCACAGGGCCCGAATTTTACTGATATTTCCTCCGTGCTGCCGTCAGACTGTACAATGAACACATGTAAATGGTGTTTACGTGTTTATGTACATGTTTATGTACATGTTTACATACTGTACATATTCACCCTGTCAGACTGTACAATGAACACATGTAAATGGTGTTTACGTGTTTATGTACATGTTTATGTACATGTTTACATACTGTACATATTCACCCTGTCAGACTGTACAATGAACACATGTAAATGGTGTTTACGTGTTTATGTACATGTTTATGTACATGTTTACATACTGTACATATTCACCCTGTCAGACTGTACAATGAACACATGTAAATGGTGTTTACGTGTTTATGTACATGTTTATGTACATGTTTACATACTGTACATATTCACCCTGTCAGACTGTACATATTACTTATTGTGTTGTTACACCTTCTGCTTACAGTTGAACCAGTTTCCCCATCGAGGGACTAATAAAGGTTTCTGTCAGAGTCTCGGGCCTCTGTCGGGTTGTGACGGCTGAATGTGGTTGCAGACTGCTGATTTGGCTGCCTCCTCCTCTCTGGCTGGACCAGTTGGACGGTACTTTAGTTTTACTGTGAACTTTTACCTGTTCCAAGCAGCCAATCAGCAGACTGATAACACCGACTCTTTAAACTACAGAACCAAACAGCAGTGGCAGACTCACCGTGTCTTTCAGTCTAAATTATTTCAGCTGTCCAGAAAGACGTTTTTAAATCTGTACTCACACTACAGGGATGCTGATAACTGGGATCAGAACTCCAGGTCCACCAGAGGCCTGTAGAAAGACCTGCAGTATGTTGAACTATCTTCCTGCTACATACCTGGAAGAACTGGGTGCAGCAGCATCAAGGTGAACTTCAAAGATTACAGGAGAACATTCGGGTTGAGAGACGGGTTCAGGTCCAGGTCCTGGTCCACCTTCTGATTCAACAAGTAGAGACTCGGGTACAGGTTCAGGAACAGATTCAGATCCTGGTTCCGGTCCTGGCACAAGTTCAGGTGTCGGTTCAGATTCTAAAACAGCAGGTTCAGACGTAGGCTCAGCTTCTGATTCAGCAGGTTCTGGTTCAGGTTCTGGTTCTGGTTCTGGTTCTGGTTCTGGTTCGAATCCCAATACTGGCTGAGATTCTGGCATGGGTTCAGGTCCAGGTTCAGGAGAGTCTGGTCTCTGAGTATTACTGCAAAACAGTGATGAAGACCACAATGAAGATGTTCAGATGAACACTGGCTGCAGCTCTGTGTCGAGCCCACACCTGGACTAAAACGCTGCTGGTAGAAAAGGTCTGCATGTACAGGGACTCTGGTTCTGGTTCTAGTGTCTCGGTGTTCTGATGAAGACTTAAAGACTTACAGATGGTCACATGTTTGAACACAACTCCTCTTTCAAATGAAGTTTTCTGATTATAGAGTTAGAACTGGTGTGGAAACAGGACCTGGTCTGATCAGGTCTGAGGTGAGATTTCTTGGACCTCAGAGATCAGAACTAATTGAAAGTGGGTCCTTAAGTGTGGATTTCTCCAAACTTCCACCTGAACTGCTCCATCAGAGTTTAAAGGTCCCATATTATACACTTTATTCCCAATCTGAGATCATTCATTAATATCTAAATGAAATATTTCCGCCATGGTATGGACAAATCAACCCTCAGTTTGAGTGCAGCGGCTTCTCTTCACCTCCCTCTTTTTAGCAGCTTCAGAAATGTGCCGTTTATGGTGGGCGGAACCCTGGTGGAGCAGCTCAGCTGTTGGCTCCGCCCATCGCATCGCCCGTCATGAGGTGATTGACAGGTTAATATATTTTCAAGCTATCAGACTAATAAGGCCGAAACGATAAAATAACTGCCAGCTCTTACCTCTCCAGCTGTGTCACGGACAGTTGGTATTGAACCTGGCTTCAGCTTCAAACGGTTGGCGAAGCCTGCTTTCCATGCCCCCATGTTGTGGAAACAGTCCTCTTTGAAATGCTGGCCACAGACATGCAAAACCTTTGGAAGTTTTCCGGGTACATTTCCTCCAAAAATAAAATTAATCCACTCAGTCCTCGTGGGTTCAGTGGATGGAAGTAAAAAAAACGTTTTCGTGTTCATTTATGCAGCCACAAACAGAACAGTGCTTCTGTCGCTTAGCCATGTCCGCTAACGAGGGTTGCCGAAGAGGGAAAAACACTGGTCGCTAGGTGATTTTTAGAGGGCGGGCTTTGAGAGCCGGTAGGCGGGTCCATCGCTCTGTGGGGAGTGGTTATTGTCCCTTATGACGTCATAACGTACACGCTTTCAAACAAGCTCATTTCAGCGCTTACTTCCCTAGAGGTGGAGCAGGGGGGAGAGAGAGCGCCTGAAAGAGTTTCACACTTACGGGTCTCCTACACATGCGGGGGGACCAGTATGACTGTTCCAAAACCATTAAAAAGTGAATTTTGCATAATATGGGACCTTTAAAGTCTGACTTAAAAACTTTGTGAAGTCACAAATTAGTTTAAGGATTCCTGTCAGGTGGATAAACGTCTCAGGGCTGCAGAAGAAGGAAAAGCTAAAAACAGAAGGTACCAGAGAGAGCAACACCACTGCAGACATCTAGAGACCAGATTGGAGGACTCGCTGCTGGGTTCCGGTTCAGGTCCTGCAGAACGTTGTGTGCTCTGCTGTGCTGCACTGTAGCAACACACACAGATAAAACTCAGTATGAACGCTGATGATGCAGAGATATAAGATGAGCTCCGACATGGAGGAGAGATCATGGACATTATTTTCTCACCTCTGAGCTTTGCTCCGACTCTGCTGATGCCGGAGCAGAGGAGCCGTCTCATCCGTGTCCTCACACTGATCCATGCTGCTGAATTCACCTCAGCTCACACACACTTTCTACCTTCCTCTGCAGAGGAAACACAACCCAGTCATCTGTAGAATATACTAGCAGAATCTGGTGTTACAGACAGAAAATCCCTGCATGGACCCAAAGACACTTCAAAAACACTGTGAACATATTTGATCAGAAGATTTCCTAAACAAGCAAAAATATGGCTTGTCTGACTCAGTTCTGCCCAATTTTTTAAAAAAAATATTTTGTTTTACTTTAGGCTGTACTGCATTACTGCATTAAGAATCCCCACCAGCTAAAATACTAAAGAAATCCAAAAAAAAAAAAAAAAAAGCCATAAAAACTTAAAATTTTATAGAACGACATATTTTAAAAATGTAAGAATCAGAAAACATTTTTCCACCACTATGTTACAGCCACGGGGCAGATGTATGCAAAACTTTCAGTTTAAAACATTTCATCACGGGTTGTTTGTTAAATATAGCCGCCCAAAAGTGTAAAAATATTCTCATTGCTTATTATGTTAAACGTATTCCATGCCATCATACAAAATGTTTTTTTTCCTTGTTGCTGAAGCACAAGTTCTTATGATTACTGCAGACACAAGCGTCCACACTGGGAAAACATTTCAACATGTTGAGCAAACTGAGCTAGAAAGATACGGGGACCTTACGCGGTAGAAACAGGAAATCAGAGACCACTGCTACCAGAGTTTAAAATAAGAAGATGAAAATGTGGAGTAGATAACTGGACCCTTCAAGGACTTCTTGGGTTTCAGTGATAGTTGTAAGATGCCCTTACTGTACAGACAAGATGTCAGCCTGCATGTGAGGGCGTCTTAGAACCGATAGGAACTCTTTATAAGCCTCACACGTCTGTGCTGTGCTCTGCAGGTTGAAACTTGAATGTGTAAGTTACCCTACATGGAAAAAGGAAGCTGCACCAAATAAAGAGAAAAGTTAACCATAAAATATTTCTTTTCTGATTTTATTATCACTCACTTACCATCATGATTATTTTTATGGCAATAATGAAAATGTCATTTTACACAGTAGGAAGAGAAATAAAGTTAATGAAGAGGAATGAGTTTACAGTTTGTTTGTTCCCCACACTCTCCAGTCCAGACACGCTCCATTTCAGCTCCAACTAAAAGCTGCTTCCTGCTTCAGACAAAGCTCCACCTTTCCTTCAGTCTCTCTCCTTCCTGGTTAATTATCAGTGGACTGAAAACTATCCAACAAATCCAAAGAGAAAGTAATATACGGAAGCGTGGAGCTGTCACCTAAATTAAAAAAAAATCGGACCTTATCACGTTATAACGTGACAAGGTCCGATTTTTTTTTTATTTGGGTGACAGCTCCACGCTTCCGTAGTAATATTTCTAATTAGTAAATGAACTAATTGTGAAACATTAAAGGTATAGGAATCTGTTCTTTTATAAAACTTTAACCAGCAGTAACAAAGAGGGGAGCTCTGATTCTTCTTCCCAGTCCTGGTTCATCATGACTGATTATTAACACACAGCTTCAGTGTGCAGTCATGTTTTCTACAGAAACTTTTTATACAGCTTCTGTTCTGTAGTTTTTTGTGCTTATCTCTAATGACGTTTTTACACTGCATCGCGGGTTTTTAGAGGAGATTCTGTAGCGATTGTGCGACATTACATTTAGAAAACAAAATTAGGGGAAACATCACATCAGCACGAGCTTATATTGAATCACATTTAGCTTTTAGAGATTTTGGGAAACAAACGTCTGCGTGAGACGTCGTTGCCATGGTTACTGCTGAAGGAGCTCGGAGTGTGAGAGAAGGACGGAGCAGGCGGTGCCTTCAACATCACAGGTAAGCTTAATTCCCCTTTCTTTATATAGATGTTTTAAAATAGCAGACTTTAAAGTTAATGATAAACTTCAACCAGAAGCATCAGAGGAAACGTCTCAGTCTGCAGCTGCAGAGGAAAACCACCACCTGCAGGACCTTAGACACCAAGCTGGTTTCTGATCATCATAAACAGAGAATTTAATGATTTTAAACTTGGTTAATTACAATTTTGTTCTTGTGTTTCTTTCAGGTGCAACCTCTCCAAAGCTGGAGAGGTGGTGTGTTAGAAGAGGAGCAGACTGAAGCCTGACAGAAAATACGTTTTTAAATAAAAATCTATGACACATCACAAAGTTACCAAAGTTTTTTTTTCAATATTCAAAGTGTTTATTGTCATTTCCACAGTAAGGAAACAAGTTTTCCTGAACAATGAAAATCTTACTTTGCTGTCCACACTGAATGCCATAAAATAATATAAAATAAAGAATGAACAATAAAAAAAACTAGATAGAACATAAATATAACAAAAAACTGAGTAAATAATCTATGTACATAAATGTGCAGTGAGCTATAAACTGTTGTACCACATTTAACAACGATCAGCTATACAAAAGAAAACAACTCATGAGGTAGACGATAACACGCATTTGTAATATTATAAATAATAAGACACATAAAACAGTTAACAATTTTACTACAACTGTATAAAATAACACAGTCACTATACCCGTTGTACAAACACTCCTTCCCTCATGCCTTCCCACTGAGTAACTACTATCATTACAGATTGTTTACTTAAGTTACACCACAACTCTGTTACCTAAACAAATGTTACCTAATACTCCTCTTTGTTATTTATATGAACAACAGCAAATAAATATTCACTCGGATGGTAGATTACGTATCGTTTATTGAACACGTATTCAAAGTTAAGACAGGGATGACAGATGTGAGGCGTCAACGCCGTCCATCAGACGCCCACAGCCAGCAGATGGAGCTCTTTGGTTTGGTCAAATGATTCAGAACAGCAAGTTATTTTCATGCATTTGGGTCAAAGTTGGCTCAATGTTTCATGAGGCCTCGGTTTCACCATCCCTACTTGTAGGTCACTGACACCAGGAAGTAGATTTAGACTGAGAATCTGAAGTGAACTTCACCAGTAGCAGTGGTCTCTGACGTTGTCTTGGTCTCTGACATTGTCTTGGTCTCTGACGTTGTCATGGTCTCTGACGTTGTCTTGGTCTCTGACGTTGTCTTGGTCTCTGACGTTGTCTTGGTCTCTGACGTTGTCATGGTCTCTGACGTTGTCTTGGTCTCTGACGTTGTCTTGGTCTCTGACGTTGTCTTGGTATCTACAGAGCAACATGTTTACAGCTTGACACGTTTAGAACAAACGTTTCTTCAAAGACACCTCCCAGTCTGAGACATGTTCTGGTTCTTTATTTCCACCTGCTGCAGGTTCGCTTTGCTGGTAAGATGCACACACACACACACACACATAATATAGTCACAAAGTATGATGATGTATAGAACAGAATAGAACTTTATTGAACAAGTGTAATAAAAATGACAAATATGCATTTTGATTATTAGGTTATTGATAAACTGAGCAGGACCAGTACACACAGAGACAATCAGCTGCTTTATGTAAACAGATTTATAACAAGAGGAACCAGAAATAAACCAGGACGGTGCATCAACATGGAACAATGACAGTGGGATGAAACTTGTCAGCAGCTGTTTGGTTTATTAATCACAGCTGTATCACCTTTTCAGGTGAGGACACTTTTAAAATCCTTTTAAAATCAGTGACATGTGGTCAGGAGAGGCAAGAAAAAAGATTTTAAAAAGTACATGAAATAAATATAAATATTTTTCACTGATCTGTGTTTAAAATGCATCTTCAGTGTGACTCTACACAAAAATCTCTGAATGTGAGGATTTCTGGATCAAATCCAGGACAGAAATCCCGGGTGAGGCCGTGGCGAGCTGGGCCTCCTCTGACTGGTGATCCAGAACAAACTGGGTTCATGACGCGTTTCTGTTCCTCAGCATATCCAACATGAATGTTACAGAAATATGTGTTATACACCATGACTTCACTGTGTGTGTAACATCTTTAATGTGTGTGAGAGAATTATTCCTGCTGATCTACAATAAAGAGCAGAGAAAAGTCAGCAGGTGAGGCAGCAGTACTCTGTCTCACCTCAAGGGGGCGTAGTTTCATGCTGGTGGATGAATAGTGAAATAAGAAGCTCTTTTTGTTCTTACAATGTAAATGTGACTGCAGAGGAGTCGGTGCCTCACCAGCCATGAACCCACCGCATGTCTCTGACCTCCATCAGCTTTCTTTGTTCAGCTGCTGAGAAAATGAAGCTCTTGGTTTGCTCTCTTTTCCTGCTGCTCCTCTTTTCCACCATCCACTCGTCAGGGCTCCCTACGTTCCTCAGGACCTCCACATAGCCAGGCTATGTAAGCCTCGCTTGGACTAGCTCAAATAGATGCAGCTGGAATGTGTTAGTGGAACGAATGAACCTTAATTCAGAGCTGGTGTTGGTTCAAGCGAAGCTTTCCTCATACAGCCTGGCTTTCTGTAGCTACGCTGGTGGAACATCCCTGACGCCCATACTGAGAATAATCAGGTGTGTGTTGAAATAGTTGTTATATTCTTTTTAACTTGCAAACATGTTTAATCATGTAAAGCGTTTTGTGCTGCTCCATGAGTGAAAAGATGTTCACAATTAAAATTAGATTTGGTTGGGGAGACATCTGCAGTCGTCTTTAGTCTCTTGGCTGTATCTACTTTCACCCAGAACATCAGTCCCCCCGTCTGCTGCCGTCTGTCTGGAAGGAGGAGGGTGGTGTGATGTTGCTGTACAGTCTGCAGCAGAAAGAGGAGGCCTGTTTGCTGCTTTCAGAAAGCTTCAGCACTGACCGACATATTTGACAGGATGGAGACTTACAAGAGCATGCATGTAAAATAACTTCAAACTGATGATCCGAGGCTACCTGAACCATTCTGAGGTAGTTTTCCTCCTTTATTAGTCTTTTCAGTTTGTGCCATCTATCAATTTCACTGGTAGCAAACAGTCCCAGGCACAATGTCATCAACATAGTCAGCGCTTGGTCTGGAGGTTTTAGAAGTTACAACTGAAGTCACCTGGTCAAACAACTCCGTCTTTGTCTCATCTGACCATAAAGAAAATCCACATTTTGGCTGAAAGACCAGTCAACTTGTCCCGTCTGCAGCAAACAAGCTGCAGGTCCAACAGGGTAAAGAAAAATTTACAGGACAGATAAAAATAAATCAGAAAGAAAACTTAATCCAGAATGTATTAAGTTTTAAATATTTAGATTTAAGACATTCATCTGAGATTTGTCCATCATCAACTGTCAGCAATCTGAGTATTTCTTTCTAGCAAACACAGAGACACTGAGGAACCAGAACTGGACCAATACCCAAACCCGAATCCAGGATGCAGAGGTTGAGTAAATGTGGTGTTGAAGGTGTGGAGGAGGATCAGTGTGTCGGAGGAGACTCTGTAGAAGGACAGAGAGCCAGCAGGTCCGTCCACATACACTGCTACTCGGTTAGCGCTGGAGGAGGAGGAGGAGGAGGAGGAGGAGGAGGAGGAGGAGGAGGAGAAAGAAGAGGAAGAGATGGGCGTCTCTTCATAGTTGTGCCAGACAGAGTAACGATCATCCTCTGAGCAGTTCAGACTCCAGGACTGATCGTTCCACCCGAACACACAGTCGCTGAAGCCTCCTCTCCTGCTGATTCCTCTGTAGCTCACCGATACGTCAGCGCCTCCGCTCACCTCCACCTCCCAGTAGCAGCGACCAGTCAGCCTCTCGGTACACAGCAGCTGTCGACACATGTCAAATCTGTCTGGATGACCCGGATAAGACTGCGCCTCCTTCACGTACATCGCCTCCCTTTTCCCGTCACACAGTTTGATGTTTTTGTTTACTGTGTTCGTGTCGACTGTGAGCTCTAAAGAATCTGTTAGAGAGAAAAACAGAAACAAGCTGCGTTTTTTTTTTTTTTTTGTATAATCGGTACGGTTTGCTTGAATCCAGTTAAAAACACACTTACACTTCTTCAGACCAGGTTTCAACCACCGTTCTCCAGCAGGCTCCACCCTGTGTGACAGCAACATTTTCTAGTGATGCTCAAGTTCTCCATTTATTGAAGCTACCAGAGCTGATTAACATTTTTAATCTTCAAAACCAGGATGGTGTAAGTTTTGAATCAAAGTAATCTTTATTTATAAAGAGCTTTTCATGCAACCAGCAACACAAAGTGCTTCACATAATAAAACCAGTGTATAACATCATCTCCTTCACACACACAAACAAAAGGATGTATTTGAACATCCCTGTTGACAAATAATCTTTATTTTCAACAAGAATTTATCGATAACGAAAGGATGGGCTCCTTCAAGTGTAACTGTTCATACAACACTCATATTCAGCATAAAGCAAGAAAGAGACAGAGAAACTGTTTTCATCTCTTCTTCCCCTTCACTTTGCCTACAGGTCAGGCAGGCGTGGAACCAGCAACAGCAGCTGTTTTAAACATGATTCTGAGGCTTCTAGAAGGTACCAAAACTTTTTCAAAATAGCTTTTTATTGCTTTCTCATCTGCGTTTAACTGTATTCTACCCCATGTTTTTATGGTACGGACTCTGGCCTCATAGGTTGGCTGACAGGCTTTAACTCAGCGGCCTCAGCGAGTGAGGGGGGTCTATGGGGTTTATTTCTGATGTCCTCCTCTCCTCTACCATTTCTCTCCAAGGATGTGTTTTGGCCCCTTTTATTTATTTTATATATTTATGATTGTCGCAGCTGGAACCCACAGCATCTTTTTCTTTTTTTTTTTACCCTGTCCTGTCCAGCATCCTAACATACAGAACGGTGGTCTATGTGCCATATTTTGCTCGACAGATTTGCTCTACCAAGGGAGACATGTTATTTAAAAGACTCTTATTTTCTTTAGTCTTTATATGTCAGTGCCGAACCTGACAGGAAGATAGAGGAAGAGGGAAAAAAAGGGGAGAAAAGGACAGGATTTAAATGTGGAAATAACAGTTGTCTAGGCTGCCTAAAACACACCTAAAAAACATGTAAACTACCGCAGTACTACATGATACATAAAGTAAAATAGGATAATGATATGAAAAAGTACAGTAGTCATCAAACGTACCTGCAGAGAAACGTACCAACACACAAACATCAGCAACATCTGGTAGAAGCAGATGGAGAGACGAGCACGTTTGTGAGCATGCACGTGTGAACGTGAACATGCACGTGTGACTATGCAACATGGATGAAACGTGTGCTTTCAAGGGGTCTGTGACCACGTCGCACCATGAAGCATCAGTGGGGGACGGGGGTAGCCCGAGGCCCCAAAGGCCCGGCAGGTCCACAGAGCACCAAGCCCAGGACGGCCAAAGCAAATAGAGCAGCGGCCACTCAGACCAGAGCAGAGGGGCCCCCAGACCGGAGCCCCCCGAAGTGACGGGGCAGAGGCACCGGGCAGCATAGGGTGACGGTGAGTAGGCCCAGCGGGCACCGGGCGATGGAGGCGCAGCAGATATCTGCAGGCACCCCACAGCTCCAAGGGCCACCCATCCCCCCCTGGAACCCAAACGCCCCCAGGGACAAGGACATGTCCGCAGGTCTCCCCATCCACCCATCCACCACCTGGGGCAGCCCAGAGCGGCTAGGGGAAGGCGGGCCCCAGACCCGACCCTCTCCACATACACACTCACATGACCACATACATTCTCCCTGAGGTCTCACCAGCCCCCAGATGTGGCACCGAGGGCGGCCCCCAGGGCAAACACCGCCCAGCAGCCCGCACAGGACTTCCCGCCAGTACCAAAATCCCAACCCCATAGGAAGACCCCTGCCCCCCCACTTGAGTTGTGTGTGCATGAGTGTGGGCTATTTATACTGCAATTAAAAACTGGAAGGAGCCATGAGATGGTGGTGGGTCCTACTGCTGCCAAGCAGCAGGACCCCCTCAGGGCTCCCTCAGTGTGTGAGTGTGTGTGTTATGTGTGTAGTGCAGTACTGTTAAATGTGGTGTCTGACGGGTAAAGTAAAGTATTATTGGCGCCTCCGTCCTGGTCGGACGCCTGTTGCAGCAGCTCCAGTTCTGCGGGTGCTTTTACTGTTATTTAGTATTTATTTAGTATTTATTTTATTTTTCCTTTGGTTTTTCGCTGTGTTTATTATTTATTGCAACGGAACAGCAATGGTTTTTGTATGCTCCAAGTTCTTCTTTTCACTTTTATTGCTACTCTCGTTACTCCTCGTAACCGAGAGCAACGCTCACAGTGGCAGGCCCATTGTTTACTCTCGCGACCAGCTGTTAGCGCTGAGTAAACCTGTACTGTCGCCGGGGGTCAGGCACGATATCCCGAAGGAGCTACGGAGGAGACGCCGGGGATGCAGAGCCGGAGTGAGGGTGAAGGCAAGGAAGTGGAGATACAAGCCTGCTGTTCCTGCCATCATAATGGGGAATGTGCGCTCTCTGGCGAACAAGATGGACGAGCTGGCGGCGCTGATTAAAACACAGAGGGAGTACCGTGGGTGCAGTTTACTGAGTTTTACGGAGTCGTGGCTGCACTCACATATTCCGGACCACAGCGTTGCTATACCCGGCTTTGTGACCGTGCGGGCGGACAGAGACGTGACAGACAGCGGTAAGAAGAAGGGGTTGTGCTTTATGTGAATGAACGTTGGTGCAATCCCGGACACGTCCGTGTCAAGGAACGTCTCTGCAACCCAAACGTGGAACTGCTGGCTGTTGGGCTACGGCCGTATTACTTGCCCAGAGAGTTTACATCAGCCATTGTGTTAACTGTTTACATTCCCCCATCAGCTGATGCGGAGGCCGCCGCTGACGTCATCAGCTCCGTCGTCTCCCGGTTGCAGACGCAGCAACCAAATGCCTTCATGGTAATCACAGGGGACTTTAATCATGCTAGCATGGACAGAACACTGACTGACTTCACTCAGTATGTGGACTGCTCCACTCGGGACAATAAAACTCTGGACCTACTGTATGCAAACGCCCAGGGAGCATACAGTGCAACCGCCCTTCCCCCACTCGGCAGGTCAGATCACAACCTGGTTCTGCTTTCACCAAAGTATGTGCCTGTTGTCCGGCGGCAGCCTGTGCCCACAAGGAGAGTGAGGAGGTGGACACAGGAGGCTGAGGAGGCCCTGCAGGACTGCTTTGACTGCACAGACTGGGATGCACTCTGCCTGCCTCATGGGGAGGACATCAACAATATGACGGACAGCATCACGGAATACATCAAATTCTGTGAGGACACTGTCATGTCCTCCAGGACTGTTAGATGCTTCCCAAACAACAAGCCGTGGATCACTAGCGACCTGAAGACCCTACTCAACAAGAAGAAGAGAGCCTTCAGGTCTGGAGACAGGGAGGAGTTGAGGAGGGTGCAGCACCAACTGAGGGACAAGTTGAGGGAGTGTAAGGACTCCTACAAGAGGAAGCTGGAGGCCAAACTCCAGAAGAACAACATGAGGGAGGTGTGGTCTGGAATGAAGGAGATCACAGGATGTGGGGGGAGAGGCAGACTGGCTGATGGTAATAGGGAGAGAGCTAACGAGCTTAACACCTTTTTCAACAGGTTTAGCTCTCAGACTCCCCCTGTCTCCTCTGCCCCTACCCCAGCCATCCCACACCTCCCCCCTCCTCTTCCAACTGCTCCACTGCTCTCCCCTCCCCCCCCTACAGGGAGCCCACTGGATCAGACTGGACTTCAACCGATAACACCTCCCCCCGCCCCAACCCCTTCCCCTGGCTTGACTGTAACAGCCTGGCAGGTGAGGAGACAGCTGGAGAGACTGAACAGACACAAGGCTGCTGGCCCGGACGGTATTCGCCCCAGGATACTGAGGACCTGTGCCAGCCAGCTGTCTGTAGTTCTCCAGCACCTCTTCAATCTGAGCCTCAGCCTGGAGAAGGTGCCACAACTTTGGAAGACCTCCTGCCTGGTTCCTGTTCCTAAGAAGTCATCTCCATCTGGCCTCAGTGATTACCGTCCAGTTGCCCTTACATCACATGTGATGAAGGTGCTGGAGAGGCTGGTGTTGGCCCACCTGAGGCCGCTGGTGAAACCTTCTCTCGACCCTCTGCAGTTTGCCTACCGGCCACGTGTGGGGGTGGATGATGCTGTCATCTATCTGCTGCAGCGAGCTCACTCGCACCTGGATGGTAGTGGAGGCATTGTGAGAGTCACATTCTTTGACTTCTCCAGTGCCTTCAACACCATCCAGCCTTCTTTACTGAGTGGGAAGCTGCGGCTGATGGGTGTCGGCGGGTCCTCTGTCTCCTGGATCGCTGATTACCTGACAGACAGGCCTCAGTTCGTCCGGCTGGGTGGTGTCCTGTCTGATGTGGTGATGAGTGATGTAGGAGCCCCGCAGGGCACTGTGCTCTCTCCATTCCTGTTCACCTTATACACCACAGACTTTCAGTACAACTCAGAGTCATGTCACCTTCAGAAATATTCTGACGACTCTGCAGTTGTTGGGTGTATAAGTGGTGGACGGGAGGAGGAGTACAGGGGGCTGGTGGACGGATTTGTGGAGTGGGCGGGTAAGAATCGCCTGCTGCTTAATGTGGACAAGACCAAAGAGATGGTGTTAGACTTCAGGAAGAAAGGATCAGCTCCACAGCCCCTCTGCATCCTGGGTAGTGATGTGGACACGGTTGAGGAATATAAATACCTGGGAGTGACTATTGATAACAGACTGAGCTGGAAGACCAACAGCACAGCTGTGTACAAGAAGGCCTGCAGCAGACTCTACTTCCTGAGGAAGCTGCGGTCGTTCAACGTGTGCAGCAAGATGCTGGAAATCTTTTACCAGTCTGTTGTGGCCGGTGCCCTGTTCTCATCTGTGGTCTGCTGGGGGGGCAGCATTGCAGCCAGTGACACCAACAGACTGAACAAACTGATCAGGAAGGCTGGCTCTGTCATTGGCTGCAGACAGGACACTTTAGAAGCAGTGGTGGAGAGGAGGACACTGAACAAACTGTTATCTATCTTGGATAACCCGGACCACCCTCTCCACCCTGTGCTGGACAGACAGCGGAGCTCCTTTTCCAAAAGGCTCAGACAGCTTCGCTGCCTCAAGGACCGCTTCAGGAAATCTTTCCTGCCACACGCAATAAGACTGTTTAACTCATCATCATGGTCTCAGAGATAACAATATGAGTGACTGTTGTAACTGGTGAATTTTTGCACTGACTGGATCAACCTTGCACAGTTAAACTCCTCATCTTCACTACTAATCATTGCACTGGACTATATTATTCGCTGGCTATTCTCACTCTTACTGTGTATAGCTAAATATCTCCTTGTATAAGTCTTGTAAATATTGAAATTTTTATACTGTTTTTCATTTTTTGCTACCTTAAGAAGCACAACTGCTAAATGACTGTATTGCTGCAACACCTAAATTTCCCAGCTTGGGATGAATAAAGTACTTCTATCTTCTATCTATCTTCTATCTAAATAAAATCGGGGGGAGAGAGGTCACAAAGGGAGAGGATGGAGGGAGGGCCACCTCGGTGGCTCCTGTCCGCCCACCCACAGCCTTCGTGCCCGACACCCTGAGGTCCTAAATGTATAATGATGTCTAGGTTGTGAATAAAGTCTAGTGGGGCAGGCAGTTGCAGGGGTCCTCCAAGGGAACCCGCAATGGGGACCCCCCCAGCCAACCCCACCACCTCCACCCACCCCACAGTGTGGTGTGTATGATGTGGGGTGGTGGGGGAGGAGAGGAGCACAACCGGGAGAAAGATCTCTCTCTCAGGCAGCCAACTCCTCAGCTGGCCGCTGTAGGAGCCCCCGTCTCCCCAGGACCACCAGAGGGCAGAAGGGCAAAGGCCCGGCCCAGCCCAGAGTCCACCCCGGACGCCCACCCACCCCTGGCAGCCCACGCCACCACACCAGGGGACCATATCCTGGTCAGGCCCAAGGCGCTGTGCCCCCATCCACCCCGAAGGAGCCCCCGGCGGGAGGGGAGAGCGCGAGAAGGAAAGCAGACTCCACCCCCCATGAGCCCTAACCCCCCCTACTGCCCACCAGGACCCCCTCCGCCGCCCTCCTCCCCACCCCTCCCTTCATCCCTACGGACACAGCATCATATTTTAAAGTTGGCTGATGACGCGGTCATCTTGTCTCTCCTCAGCAGTGTTGACCCTGATCGCAGGTCAGTGATCAGGGATTTCACTAACTGGTCTTCCTTCCTAAAGATAAACGTTTCTGAGAGATGATTATTGGTTTCAGGAAAGGAAGTCCAGTCCAGTTGGATCAATCTCTCCATACCTGAGAGTGCTTAGTTTCCAATTTGGACCCTCCAGATGATCAGAGAGCAGTTTTACTGAGACACCAGGATGGTTGTAGCTCAGGTCGAGCTCTTTCAGATGGGAGGGGTTGGAGTTTAAAGCCAAGGCCAGAGAAACACAGCCTTCCTCTGTGATCATACAGCCGGACAACCTGCAGACATATTATGAAAAAAGGAATATAATGTGTAGATGTGTAGACATCAAGTTTGAACAGCGTAAAATAAACAGTTGAGATGTATTTAACTCTCTGGTAAACAGCCTGGTTTAATTGTCTCGTCCATCATTCCAGTGGATGTCCAAACTTAAACTTAGTGCTTTTCTAGTGCAGGCATTTGTTGGGTTAAAACAGTCCCTCCAACTTGTAGGGCTTTTCATCCTGGGAAACGTGGATCATTGTGGATTGTGGTATTATGGTATTGAACCTTGGTTAACAAACGTGGGTGCTGGTCCACCCCAGCTAAACATTCCAGAAGGAACTCTTCAATACTGCGTTTACAGAGAGATCCGGGAAGTTATTCCTTGTGTTTGTAAACTAACATCCACACATGGTCAGACTAGCAAGCAGAAGACTGAACAGAGACGCTCAGATCACAAACCACAGAAGGAGGGTGACCTCGTTCTCTAGCATTGATACCACGATAGCACATGGCTAACAACTGCTGTATCAACTAATTTATTAATCAAGCTTTTATTTTAATTCTAGAGAAACTGGGCGTCATCTGAATAGAAAGCAGAATACTGACCTGAGAATTTCCAGTTTACAAAACTGACTTTTCAGTCCATCACACAGCTGCTTTACTCCTGAATCCTGCAGGTCGTTGTTGCTCAGGTCCAGATCCCTCAGCTTACAGAACTGCGAGCTGAGAACTGAGGACAGAGCTTCACAACTTCTTTTTGACAGATTACAGTCACCGAATCTAGAGATAACAAAAATTCAGTATGGATGTACCTTTCGTAAAAAATAAATAAATAAAATATATATATACACACTGGTCAAAAAAATAAAGGGAACACTAAAATAACATCCTAGATTTGAATTAATGAAATATTCTTATTAAACTTTTTTCTTTACATAGTAGAATGTGCTGACAACAAAAATCAACAAAAATCATCAATGAAAATCAGATTTATTAACCCATAGAGGTCTGGATTTGGAGTCACACTCCAAATTAAAGTGGAAAAACAACTACAGGCTGATCCAACTTTGATGTAATGTCCTTAAAACAAGTCAGAATGAGGCTCAGTAGTGTGTGTGTGTGTGGCCTCCACGTGCCTGTAGGACCTCGCTACAACGCCTGGGCATGCTCCTGATGAGGTGGCGGATGGTCTCCTGAGGGATCTCCTCCCAGACCTGGACTAAAGCATCCGTCAACTCCTGTACAGTCTGTGGTCAACCTGGCCTTGGTAGATGGAGACATAATGTCCCAGATGTGCTCACCTGTGGACGTCGGCCCTCATACCTCCCTCATGGAGTCTGTTTCTGACCGTTTGAGCTACACATGCACATCTGTGTCCTGCTGGAGGTCATGTTGCAGGGCTCTGGCAGTGCTCCTCCTGTTCCTCCTTGTACAAAGGTGGAGGTAGCGTCCTGCTGCTGGGTTGTTGCCTCCTACGTCCTCCTCCACGTCTCCTGATGGACTGGCCTGTCTCCTGGTAGCGCCTCCATGCTCTGGACACTACGCTGACAGACACAGCAAACTTCTGGCCACAGCTCACATTGATGAGCCATCGTGGATGAGCTGCACTACCTGAACCACTTGTGTGGGTTGTAGACTCCGTCTCATGCTACCACTAGAGTGAAAGCACCGCCAGCATTCAAGAGTGACCAAAACATCATCCAGAAAGCAGAACTGAGACGTGGTCTGTGGTCACCACCTGCAGAACCCTCCTTTACTGGGAGTGTCTTTGTCTATAATTTCCACCTGTTGTCTGTTCCTTTTACACAACAGCATGTGGAACTGATTTCAATCAGTGTTGCTTCCTAAATTGACAGTTTTATTTTTACCAAAGTCTGATTGACTTGGAGTTACATTGTGTTGTTTAAGTGTTCCCTTTATTTTTTTGAGCAGTGTATGAATATAAGCCAAGAGTTATGTTAACTTACAGAGCTTTGTTGGAGGCTTTGACCACTGGCAGCAGCCTCAGAAGAGCCTCCTCTGAAGCAGAGTATTTCTTCAGGTCAAACACATCCAGATCTTGTTCTGATGACAGTAAGATGAAGGCCAGAGCCGACCACTGAGCAGGAGACAGGTTATCTGTGGAGAGACTTCCTGATCTCAGGGACTCTTGGACCTCCTCCACTAGAGAAGAATCATTCAGTTCATTCAGACAGTGGAACAGATTGATGATTCTCTCTACAGACAGATTCTCACTGATCTTTTCTTTGATGTACTGGACTGTTTCCTGATTGGTCTGTGAGCTACTTCCTGTCTGTGTCATCAGACCTCGTAGGAGTCTCTGATTGGTCTGCAGTGAAAGACCCAGGAGGAAGCGGAGGAACAAGTCCAGGTGTCCGTTTGGACTCTGTAAGGCCTTGTTCACTGCTCTCTGGTAGAAATTGGCCTCTTTCCTCGGTTTCAAATTCTTTGAGGTCGGTTGTTCATCTTCTTCCAGCAAATTGTCTCCAGACTTGATGAAGGTGAGATGGACATGAAGAGCAGCCAGAAACTCCTGAACGCTCAGATGGATGAAGCTGAACACCTTCTCTTGATAAAGCCCACTCTCTTCCTTGAGGTTCTGTGTGAACACTCCTGAGTAAACTGAGGCTGCTGTGACATCGATGCCACACTCTGTCAGGTCTGATTCATAGAAGATCAGGTTTCCTTCCTGCGGCTGATCAAAAGCCAGTTTTCCCAGAGACTCAATCATCTTCCTGTTCTCTGGACTCCAGTGTGGATCTGTCTCAGCTCCTCCATCATACTTGGTCTTCTTCAGCTTGAACTGGACCACCAGGAAGTGGATGTACATCTCAGTCAGGGTCTTGGGCAGCTCTCCTCCCTCTCTGGTTTTTAGCACTTTCTCCAGAACTGTAGCAGTGATCCAGCAGAAGACTGGGATGTGGCACATGATGTGGAGGCTTCGTGATTTCACTATGTGGGAGATTATTTTGTTGGCCTGGTTATCATCTATGAACCTCTTCCTGAAGTACTCCTCTTTCTGTTGGTTAGTGAACCCTCTGACCTCTGTCACCATGCCAACACAGTCAGGAGGGATCTGATTGGCTGCTGCAGGTCTTGTGGTTATCCAGAGGCGAGCAGAGGGAAGCAGTTTCCCCCTGACAAGGTTTGTAAACAGCACATCTACTGATGTGGGTTGTGACGGGTCAGTTATGATTTTAGTGTTTTTGAAGTCCAGAGAAGGTCGACACTCATCCAGACCGTCAAAGATGAAGACGACCTGGTCTTCATCAAAGCTGCAGATTCCTGCTTCTTTGGTGTCAGTAAAGAAGTGATGAACAAGTTCCACCAAGCTGAACTTTTCCTCTTTCAGCACATTCAGCTCTTTGAAAGAGAACGGAAACAAGAATTTAATTCCATGGTTGGCTTTGCCTTCAGCCCAGTCCAGACTGAACTTCTGTGTTAAGACAGTTTTCCCAATGCCAGCCACTCCCTTTGTCATCACTGTTCTGATTGGTTCATCTCTTCCAGGCAACATGACCTCCAGCAGGACACAGATGTGCATGTGTCTGCTCAAACGGTCAGAAACAGACTCCATGAGGGAGGTATGAGGACGATGTCCACAGGTGGGGTTGTGTTTACAGACCAACACCGTGCAGGACGTTTGGCTTTTACCAGAGAAAACACCAAGATTGGCAACTTTACCACTGGCGCCCTGTGTTCTTCACAGATGAAAGCAGGTTCACACTGAGCACATGTGGCAGACGTGACAGAGTCTGGAGACGCCGTGGAGAACGTTCTGCTGCCTGAATGTCCTCCAGCATGACCGGTTTGGCAGTGGGTCAGTAATGGTGTGGGGTGGCATTTCTTTGGGGGGCCCCACAGCCCTCCATGTGCTCGCCAGAGGTAGCCTGACTGCCATTAGGTACCAAGATGAGATCCTCAGACCCCTTGTGAGACCAGATGCTGGTGCGGTTGGTCCTGGTTCCTCCTAATGCAAGACAATGCTAGACCTCATGTGGCTGGAGTGTGTCAGCAGTTCCTGCCAGACGAAGCATTGATGCTATGGACTGGCCGTCCTTTCCCCAGACCTGAATCCAACTGAGAACATCTGGGACATCATGTCTCCATCCACCAACGCCATGTTGACCACAGACTGTCCAGGAGTTGACGGATTCTTTAGTCCAGGTCTGGAAGGTCCGCCACCTCATCAGGAGCATGCCCAGGCGTAGGGAGGTCACACAGGCACGTGGAGGCCACACACACTACTGAGCCTCATTTTGACTTTTTTAAGGACATTACATCAAAGTTGGATCAGCCTGAAGTGTGTTTTTCCACTTTAATTTGGAGTGTGACTCCAAATCCAGACCTCTATGGGTTAATAAATC
This sequence comes from Melanotaenia boesemani, assembly GCF_017639745.1. Taxonomy (NCBI): domain Eukaryota; kingdom Metazoa; phylum Chordata; class Actinopteri; order Atheriniformes; family Melanotaeniidae; genus Melanotaenia; species Melanotaenia boesemani. The sequence continues at coordinate 2,416,758 of NC_055705.1, read as the reverse complement.
TGATTTTCATTGATGATTTTTGTGTGATTTTGTTGTCAGCACATTCAACTATGTAAAGAACAGTGTTTAATAAGAATATTTCATTCATTCAGATCAAGAATGTTATTTCAGTGTTCCCTTTATTTTTTTTAAGCAGTGTATATTAACCGTGAATGTAAACTGACCGACCTCTATGATGTCGAGTCAGATTTTTACTATATCCTGAAAAGGGACGTGATCCCCTCCAAATTCGTTTCAAATCTATACAAAACTCTTTCCTGTGCCAGACCTGATAACGCCCAGTATATAAAGGCTAAATGGGAAGGGAATTTGGGACTGGTATCACTACGAAGGTGTGGAGCAACATCTGGTCCTTTAAGTGTTCGACGTCCAACCACATGTCCTGGAGAGAATATAAGTGGAAGAATACTATACGATATTTTAAAACACCATGCCAGGAAAGTTATAAGGAAGCTCTTGTGGCATGCTGGAGATAATGTGGCTTGACTATCGCTAACCATTACCATATCTTTTGGGATTGTCCCAATTTAAAGATCTTCTGGCAGGGCATACAGGTGTCCCTAAGTGCGGTTTTTGAGATTCAAATACCCCTGAGATTTGAGGTCCTGTATCTAGGTCACATCACCTTTCTGAAACATAGAAGTGACATCAAGTTGCTTCAACTACTTTTGGTGGCAAGTAAAAAAGCAATTACAAGGAGGTGGTTGAGCCCGATTCAACCAACCCTGGATGAGTGGATTGGAATTATTTTAGAGAGCTTTAGGATGGGAAAACTGACCTACCAAATAAGAATTCAGAAGGACCGATTTTACCAAATTTGGAACAAATGGATCTTATTCATCAACCCCACTAGAGCAGACTTTATCTGATTTCATTGATGTTTTTATTGTTCTAACTTTGCTATTCCTATTTTTCTGACTGGTTGTCCCCTGTGTTCAAACATATTATTTTATACTACTTGTTCTTTCTGTTAAAAACTGACTTTAGAGCTTTCAACCAGTGATCAAGTGAGGCATGTAGGGTTTTGTTCATACAAGGCAAATTGTCAGAACTGTCCACAAGAGGATGTCTTGTTTTCACTGATTACTGTTGTAGTCTTTGGCTCCATGTTTTAAACCAAAAATTGGAGGGACATTTGGAGGGTTATTGTTTTCTTGTAAAACTTTGCTGTTTATATTTTCTTGTCTTTATGTTTGTGGTAGTTGCACGAAAGGGGTCCTCAGAGAAATAGGTTGGGAACCATTGATCTAAAGGATTGATGAAGCATCACTTCACACATCTAAATAAACCAATAACATCTCAGTAGGTTCAGGTTGCTACTTGTAAGTTCAGATCATTACCTGGTTTCAGAGATTAAAGACTCTGCATTTTTACCTGCCATCTACATGTAAGCACAGCTTTGGGCACTGAAACAGAATTTTTATGAGAACATTTTCCAGACTTAAGATTTCCACTGACTCCAGCTGTAACATTGAACTTTTTCAAGATGCCATAAACATAACAGCTTGGGGTCTCTGCAGTACTGATCATTTAAATTTTATTTCATGTGGAGTATCAAGGATGCATTAATTTCCAGTTTAAAACCAGTTTACTTACTTTTCTGAAGAGTTCCTCAATGTCATCCTTATAGGCCCATGTGCTGAAAACCTCAGTGACGTACAGGATGAGATAGCTTCCTGTTTCTGTGTTTCTCCATGACACAGTGTCTGCAAGTAATTAAAAAAGATCAACACCATTCTCTGTCAGGATCTACTGATGTAAAATTCTGGACTCATAGTCATAGTTTAGGTAACAGCTGAAAACCCTGTTTGTCATATTTATTTATTAAATATCAAGCAACCTGAACTAAGGATACTTTAAATTACTGTTTCCATCTAGTGTTGCGTTAATTTCTCTCCAAGATCTTGTATTGATTATGGAGAGTCCGACCACTGCAGAGTCTTCTCCAGCACATCCCAAAGATTCTCCATGGGGTTCAGGTCTGGACTCTGTGGTGGCCGATCCATGTGTGAAAATGATGTCTCCTGTTCCCTGAACCTCTCTTTCACAGTCTGACCCCTATGAATCCTGGTGTTGTCATCTTGGAATATGGCACCGTGCCATTAGGGAAGATGGAATGACCTGCTCACTCAGGATATTTAGGTATCAGCTGACCTCATTCTTTGCTGAACCTAGACCTGACCAACTGCAGTAACTCCAGATCATAGACTGCCCCCACAGGCTTGTACAGTAGCACTAGACATGATGGCTGCATCCCTTCATCCTCCTCTCTTCTTACCCTGATGCTCCACCACTCTGGACCAGGGTAGACCTGGACTCATCAGACCACATGACCTTCTTCCATGGCTCCAGAGTCCAGTCTTTATGCTCCCTAGCAACCTGAAGCCTTTTTCTCCAGTTAGCCTCACTGGTAAGTGGTTTTCTTCTGGCTCCACAGCTGTTCAGTCCCTTAAGTTCCTTCACATTGTTCATGTGGAAATGTTCTAACTTTCACTATTAAACATGGTCCTGAGCTCTACTGCTGTTTTTCTTCCATCTGGTTCCACCAAACGTTTAACTGCTCACCATCGTTCAGGATGTTGTTCTGACCACATTTCTTCCTGGAAAACAATGGTTCCCACCCTCCTTCCAGTTTTTAATATTGTGTTGGACAGTTCTGAACCCAGTTCTAGTAGTTTCTGTATCTCCTTAGATGTTTTCTCTGCTTGATGCCAACGATCTGACCCTTCTGAAACAGACCAGCATTTTTTTCCACGGCCAGGGGATTTATCTTTCCACATGGTTGTTTAAGAAATGGGAAGCTGCTCATCTTATTAGTTGGGATTAAATAACTTGTAGCAGCTGAAAAATAATCACTGTGCAGTAATCTTCCTAAAGGAAGCTCCTACCTGTTTGCTAAATTAAATCCAGGTGGTGACTTTTCTCGTGGCCGTGTATTTGCACATCCATAAATTTCAGTGTCAGTCTCTGACTTTTATCAGTGAGTAGTTGTTAAAAGACGGAGTACTTACTGGGGGTGGAGGCCAGAAGAGAGATAAAGTCTTTTTCTTTGTGTACCAAATTGTCTCTTGAGAGTTTGACTTTCCCAGCAAACATTGGTGAGTCTGTCTGTATCGTATCATCCAAAGGCAGAGATTGTCTTTCATCACATAAATACACTGATCCCCGGTGAGCTGAAACGATACGTACATGAGAGTTTACGCAGAAGTGTTTGGTTATATATCTGGATTATTGTTCATACATTGTATTTATCTTAACAGAAAAGATGGCATGTACACAGATGTTTACTGTGTACATGAGAAGACAACCACCTCCTCTGCAGGCCGCAATGATGATGATCTTTGGTTTGTCCACCAGTGAAGGACAATTCTTTGGGCTTAAGTGCTCATAAAGTCGATCAATAAGATAACCCCTACTTTCACTGCCATAAATAACTCCCATTTCTCCATGAGAAAGGACAACCACAATCACACTGTCTGTGTGGTTGAGTTTTGGAGGTTAACAGAACCGAACCAGAGCGTCGTCCATCTCCTGTAAGGACAGAGTCAGGCTTCAACTGCTGGAACTTTTAATTAGCTTTTAATTAGTGAGAAAATGTTTTACTTCTTTAAAACTACCTGTGTAGATAAGTCTTTATATTTCAACACCTCGTATCCGAAACCTGTGAGCAAATTTTGCATGGCCAGCTCGTCTTTCTCAGATCCTTTTCTAGTCGGCAGAAAGCTCCCAGGGAAATGCATATTATTGATCAGCAGGGCCACACGACTCCGTACGGACTCTTCAGTCACAGGGTAGATCTGAAAGATGATTTAATCACGTCAGTTTAACAAACCATCACTTCATCTTTAAACAGCTCAATCACTGGTGAGTAGACAGCAGCTTTTCCAGTTTCCATCATTTCATATGACATACGTCTTTATCCCGATCCGTCTGTACGTCATCTGCGTTGGGGATGAGCTTGGGCAAAGGTTTCTGCTCCTTTGGAAAAGTTTCTTCTGGAAACAACAACATTAAAACTAGCACAGCTTAAGCTGATTAAAGTATTGTGTAAAACATATTTGATATTTCTCTCTTCACCTGACTGGTTGTGATTCTTCTTCATCCTCTTTAATATCAAACTCATCACCTCCATCACACTTTCTGGAGTATATGTGTTAACCATCAAATCCACCGTATCTGGTCGGTCTGCCTTCTGCAGACGGGACTTTTTCATGGCTGAGAAACCATCCAGTAACTCAGGATTCTGAAGGTACCAGTGGAAAAGTTTCAGCTCTTCATCTCCCAAATCCTCCAGCGTTTCTAGCAGCTGTTGCTTTAAAGGTGTCTCCATGTTTGTTCTAGAAAAAAAACATCACAGCTCATTTTCAGCCACAAAATGAACTAAAACTCCAGACCTGATTCTACATGAAGACCAGTCTACCCGGTGATACCTGCAGTAGTGCCCTGGACCAACCTGGGCACTACCTGGAACAACCAACATGAATATGTCTGACTCCTGCTCAGAAAATGAAACCTTCAGGCTGAAAAGCTGAACTGAAATTGTTATTGATGCACTTTAACAACATAACAGTCGTCCTCTATCAGGACATGTTAGCTGATGGAAGTCCAGTGTGTGATGGTACTGTAGTTCTAAAACTCTAAACGGGAGGAGTGGCTCGGTGGGTAGAGCGATAGTCTTGTAACCCGAGGGTTGCTGGTTCGATCCTCGGCTGGTCGAGCTCAGGTCGAGGGGTCCCTGAGCAAGACACCGAACCCCAAATTGCTTCTGATGGGTCGTGGTTGAGCGCCTTGCATGGCATCTTCCACCATCAGTGCGTGAATATGTGTATGGGTGAATATGATGTATAATGGAAAGCGCTTTGGATATCATTCCAGGTACAGAATAGCGCATATAAATACAGACCTTTTAAACATTAGAAAATAGAACGGAGAACTTTTTAACCTTCAAAATAATACTATTCTTTGGCTTTAATTATCCTCTGCTGGGAAAATGCTGGTATTTAAATAAATGACAACATCCTTTATTGGTATTTTTATGCTCCAGGTTCATCTGATGATGTGAGGGCTGAGATTTGACATGGGGACTATCACTTCTGAGAGTTGCTCTGGATCTCATGCTCCTCTCACAGACTGGTTTTAGAGGAAGAGATTCCCTCGTCTCTGTCCATGCTGATAGATTCAAATCAACTCATGCACACTTCAGCAGAGGAAGCACAAAATTTTCATCCATCCATTTTTTTGCCACTTATCCGGAGTTGGGTCATGGGGGCAGCTGCCTAGGCAGGGAACCCAGGCCTCCCTCTCCCCGGCCACATTCGCCAGCTCGTTCGGGGGGATCTCGAGGCGTTCCCAGGCCAGCCGAGAGATGTAGTCCTTCCAGCATGTCCTGGGTCTTCCCTGGGGCCTCTTTCCGATAGCACGTGCCCAGAACACTTCACCAGGGAGGCGTCCAGGAGGCATCCTGCCCAGATGTCCGAGCCACCTCATCTGGATCCTCTCGATGTGGAGGAGCAGTGACTCTCCTCTGAGCCCCTCCTGGATCACCGAGCTTCTCACCCTATCTCTGTTTACATACATATACATATATACACACACACAAAGAGCAGGGAGGCCGAGGACTAGTGAGCATCAGGGCCACTTTCCAAGATGAAACATCCAAGCTCCATGAATACATCAGGAAGATGGCTCCAAGGGATGAAGCACCTCAGGCTGTGGAACCTGGAGGAGAATGAAATGGAGGAACCATCATGGAGGGCAAACCCTTGCATGGGATGTACCACCGACAGATAGCTGAAGTGTCAGAAGTCCTATCAATAGCTAGAGAGGTACGGGAGAGAAGGACAACAGAGGTGCTAATCATGGCAGCACAGGAGCAGACCTTGAGTACCAGGGCAATGGAGGCCCAGGTCTACCACCAGGTAGGACTCCAGGTGCAGGCTGAGCAAAGGGGCTCCTGAAAACAATCCAGCACCTCACAGCAGGGTGCAAGATACTGGCAGGCAAAGAATACATGGAATGCCATAACCAAGTAGCCAGCATAGTGTACAGAAACATCTGTGTATGGGCTGGAGACGCCTAGGTCACAATGAAAAAACACCTCCCAAGGTGGTGGAGAATGAGAGGGCTGTGATGCTGTGAGACTTCCAGACAGACCGATAAAATGGTGGACAACCACCCAGACATAGTGATCATGGATAAGCAGCAAAGGAAAGCTGTAGTGATCGATGCTGCGAGAGAAAGATCAGGAAAAAGGAAGACACTGTAGAAATGCCAAGAACCCGAGACAGAACTGGAGAAAACCTGAAAGGTGAAGGCAGCAGTAGTACCAGTGGTCATCGCCCCCACACTGGAGAAGTGGTTCCAACAGATACCTGGAGAACCATCAGACATCTCCTCCCAGAAGAGCAGCTGTGAGCTCTGATACTGCGTAGGACCCTCAAGCTTCCAGGACTCTGGTAGAGGACCCTGAGATTTGACACCACCCAGCCTACCCAGGCTGTAGCTGTACATATTTATTTTATAAAATAAAACAAATTACCGGCATCAATACTGTCATTTAGCAGATGCTTTTCTTCAAATCGATTCACCCCTGTGGAATTTGAACTTCGATCTCCCGCATGACAGACTGAGATATCCAGCCGGACGTTCCAATGCCTCTGGTGTTTCTTCCCTTCTGACACTGTGATGACAGCATCTCCACCTGCTGCCACTATTCTGTCTTTCTGACACCAGTAACGTCCACGCCGTGTCCACCAAGTAAACATTTTTACCTTTTCCAACGTGGTCCATCAGGATCTCTGTCTCACACCCTGAAAAATTCCCTTTCTTCCCTCTTTTTCCCTCCCGAGCCATCATGGAAATGAAGTGATGAATATGTGCTACAGGCGTCCACCTGACCTTTTACAGCCACCATGTTGGCGGGACAAGGCGTTCCCTCACATGCGCCTGCTTTAGAGTTGATTCTGGTTTACAAACGGAAACAGGCGTAGGATGTGCGTGCGCACGCTTTGATAAATCTTAAAGTAGAAGTGCAGCGATTCCTTTTCGTGCCTCAGACGCCGCCTGTAGTTTGCTTTGCTACGTACAGTTTGAGAAATGAGGTCCTGGAAGCTAGAAACTACTAAATAAACAGACTCCCAATAGCAATTATTGATTATTTTAATAACACTATTCATACAAAATATGAAAAAAGGTGAAAGAAAAAACAAAGACTTGTGCCTTATTTGGAAGCTACTGGTTTTGTTGTTCCTTCAAATAAATTATTACATTTCAATTAAAATATGAAGAAATCCAAAAGATTTTGCACTCTATATGAAAACAAAAAAAGTTATTTATCTCTATTTACGTCAGAATTCCACATTTCTTTTGGGAAACTGGGTCATACGGACAGTTTATTGAAAATATTGTTTTACCTCCTTAATGGGAATTTCCGTTTTAAGGAAAGCCTGTCATTTGTTGATGGTCCCTAACGGAACATCCACCCTAAAATTGATTTCACCGCTGGTACTCTGCAGGCACATTTAAGCTGGAGTAGTATGACTGATTCCACGAAAAGCAAAGTCATTTTGTCCTAAATAAGAAAAAAAACTTTGTTTTGTGTGTATGAAATCACTTTCTAATGAAACCACAGACGAATGAGAAAAATAAATTAAATAAAATAGTTATTTTTCTATTTTTCAACCTCCCTCCTTTGGGTTTGATTAAAACGAGTTCTTGACGCGATGCGTTGAATAACCCTTTCTACGTCCTCGTGTTTCTATAACTGACCTTATTTTCGTGCAGGTGATCTTCTTTAAGGCTGAATGTTGACGCTCCTCCTGCAGTCACACAATCCTGTGCTCACAGTATTTGGTGTGAGGCCAAACAAACGTTTTGTTTCTATCAAAGTGAGAAGAGAACATGTTTCTAAGCTTCGCAGAGCAGAAACAAGTAAAGTTGAAGCTTTCAGAGAACTGGAGAAAACTTTAATCCCAGACTGTCAAACAGATGAGCCGCTTCCTGGGAAACAAGGAAAAGTCGTGACGTTGACCGGAGAGGAAGTGAGGAAAGAGGCAGATTTTCACTATAAAGTTTATCAAAGTAACTGCATTTGTTTTGCTTTGTACCTGCAATATTACATTAAAGTACATAAATAGTATTTATGTAAAAAAAAATATTAAATTATTTATTAAACTACAAATACTTATTTTATAAACATTTTAAACTGGTCATTTCATGTTTACCTGCAGACACGCGCCATATCTGTTTAGCTTACCTGCTGTGTGACCTGCTCTTCTTTTGAAAGGGAGCGGAAGTGTGTGTTGTTTGAACGAGTGCACCGTTTGTTTTCTAGAGAAAGATAAAGTTATCAAACAGTCGTTGTTGTTGTATATTGATTGTATCTGTTCTTAATTTACCTAATTTGTTTGTGGGTGGGGCTACACACCGGTGCTCAATAAACGGTATTGCTTGTCACCAGTCTTCGTGGTAGAGACAGGTGTGTGTGCAAGCAGACCAAAGGTGACAGGACCATCCATGTAGCGTTTTTTCTTTTCCAAAATATACCGGCATTTCCAGCTCTTAAGCAAAGGCTGCGTCAACAGGTTATGGGCCCAGTAAAGAGTTTGGGAGCCGATGGAACCGATTGTGTTTTGATGGCGATGAAAAGAATTACGAACTGTGGGAAACAAAGCTTCTGGCACATCTGCGTCTGCTGAGCTTAAAAACCACTATACTGGGTGAAGCCCCCGCCACGGATGACGAGGATGCAGAAGACGACGCCAGTAAAAATGAAGAAGCGTACGCAGTCCTACTCCAGGTGTTAGACGACAAAAGTTTGTCCCTTGTAATGAGAGACGCCGCCGATGATGGCAGGAAAGCGCTCCAGATCCTGAGGGACCATTACGCCGGTAAAGGGAAGCCACGAGTGATAAGTTTGTACACGGAGCTGACGTCCCTCCAGAAAGGTGTAAACGAGAGCGTCACGGACTATATTATTCGCGCAGAGACAGCGATCACAGCACTTCGGAATGCAGGAGAAAGTTTGAGTGACGGTTTATTGACTGCAATGATCTTAAAGGGCCTGCCGGAAGCATTCAAGCCATTTGCTGTTTATGTTACACAGAGTGATGATAAATTAACCTTTGCGGATTTTAAAACAAAACTGAGAAGCTATGAGAGCACAGAAAGATTTGGTGTTGTTAATTCGGAGGAGGACACTGTGATGAAAATTAAAGGACGAGACAACTGGAGGATGAAACTCACCTGTTATAATTGCGGCCTGAAAGGCCACAAAGCTGCAGAGTGTACGTCGGCTGCTGGGGAACACAAGGAGCAGAGGCGGTGGTGCAGCTTCTGCAAAAGCTCCACGCACAAAGACGCACACTGTCGGCGGAGAAAACGGGACAAGGTGAAGCGGGCGGTGGACGAGAAGGAGGACCACACGTTTGCATTCAAGGTGGAGCAGGTGGCCGAGGTCCTGGTCAGTGGAGTGAAGGAGAAGGGCCTCATGATAGACTCCGGAGAAACTAAACACATCAGTGGCGTCTCTGGCATGAAAAGTTGAGTGGGGCACAACAGAGTCTACACCTGTATGCACCATCTGATACTTCTGTGATGGATATACATTAGAACCTGAGATTGATCTGTATTAAATGACCCCCCAAAAATGACAAAACATACACATAAAATTCGATTTCAGTTCAAGAACACAACATATTTCATACATATAATTACAAATGAAGGCTCATGGAAAAAAAATCACTCACCATTGCAGTTCATTTCTTGAATAGAAAGGATGCACGTCGATCTTTCATCTGAGCAAACTTGTCAATAACCTATAGAACCATTCTGGGTTGAAGGAACGGGTTTTGTCCTTTCCCGCTTGAACGATGTTAAAATCCACCGGGTGGTGAGGTCCCAAACGTTTAATTTCTAGTTTTTGCTCAAGTGGCAAAGTGTTAAATTTAGCTTTTATTAATGAATCAACTTCATTCATTTTTCATCTCTTTCGCCTAGTCGCTAACACTGAAAATCAACCTAGCTTGATGCGTAGTACCCACAATCCATGAAAACTGCACAGTTTATTGACGTCTTGACGTATGTCATCCCAGTATTTTAATTGGATGACATCGGCTTGGGGCCACGATAGTTGTGCCCCACGGCTGTCTACTAAGAACAGTTTTGGACATGCGCACCATCATTTTAGTTGTTCATCAATTTAAACAGGCGCTGATGGGCCGGCCCCATTCTCTGTGCGTTTATAGAAAGTAGGCTACTGTCGGCATTCGTGGGCAAAGCTCTTGATAATGTATGAATGTTTATATAAAAATAGTCTTTATAAGATAATTAGTCTTTATAGAGTATTATTATTTTTGATTAGATATTTTTAGTAGATTATTACTCTATAAGGGCTGCTCCATAGCGACATCTGGTGGGGCCAGGCCCTACTGGCCCCAAATGCAGAGACGACACTGAAACACATCATCACAGACCTCGGGAAATTTGAAGATTTCGATCCGGATTTTAAACCTCAGAGCCATGTTCTGGAGTTGGCTGATGGACTGCGGGCCAGCGGGATTGCGCTGAAGAAGGGCACCGCAAAAGTGCGCTTGAGCGACAGCAAGGGCCGTGTTGTGGACATGATGCTGACAGAGGCGCTTTATGTGCCATCCTTTTCTCAAGACATCTTTTCTGTCAAAGCAGCTATTGCGCAGGGGGCGACAGTCATCTTTAAAGAAGGACAGAACCGACTCATCCATAAAAACGGTACGACTTTTGATATCCATGCCTATGATAGACTATTTTATTTAAATACTGTTACAAATGATGTTGACTGTAAAGCATGCTATGACCTTCAGACGTGGCATGAAATATTGGGTCACTGTAACTATGATGATTTGTTAAAGTTGGAGAATGTTACAGAAGGAATGAAAATCAAAAGTAAAGCTGACAAGTCCAATCTGACATGTGAAGTGTGTGTAAAAGGTAAATTTGCTCAGAGCTAAAGCTGTATTCGAACTTGTCCATACAGATCTGGCTGGACCTGTAGAGCCAGCAGGAAAAGATGGGTTCAGATTTGCTTTGGCATTCACCGATGATTTTTCAGGAGCCGTGTTCACCTATTTTCTGAAAACTAAGAGTGACACTGTTAAAGCTGCAGAGAGGTTCAGTGCTGATGTGGCACCTTATGGTAAAATAAAATGTATAAGGTCAGATAATGGAACAGAGTTTACATCTTCTGTTTTTCAGTCACTGCTCAGTAAAAATGCCATCAGACATGAAACCTCAGCTCCTTATTCTCCCCATCAGGATGGGACAGCTGAAAGAACCTGGAGAACCTTGTTTGAAACGCTAAGATGTATGTTAATTGATAGCAAACTACCAAAAGAGTTGTGGACATATGCGGTACAAACTGCTTCTGTAATCAGAAATAGATGTTACAACAGACATCTCGGTCAGACCCCATATTATCTGATAACTGGGAAGAAGCCTGACCGGTCCAAGATGAGACCATTTGGATCAGAATGTTATTCATACAAATATGACAAGAAAAAGTTAGACACGCAATGTGAAAAAGGGATTTTCATTGGTTATGATAAAAACAGTCCAGCATACCTTGTTTTCTATCCACACACAGGGAAAGTACTTAAAACAGGCTGGTGAAGTTAGTCACAAAGAGTACCAGTGAAGGTGACACTCAGACAGATGAGGACATTTATGAACACTTTGAACACAGGAAGAGAGTTGAGACTCAGCTGTCAAAACCTGATCTGCCCAAAGTAACCCCTCAAGAAATAAAAGTAGAGGCTGTAACTCGAAAAGTGAAGGTCAGTGCAGCCAAAGTGCTCGATATCCAACCAGAGAAAGGAGACCCCCTCAGTACTATACAGACTGTAATTATGAGGCTAAATGTGATGAGGATCAAGAGATGATGAATATTGACTATTATCGTGTTGCATGTGATGTCCCCCAGACACTGAAGGAAGCTTTGAGCTCTTCAGAATCAGAGCAGTGGGAAAAAGCTATGAAGGAAGAGATGGACTCTCTGAGAACAATACCTTCACATTAACATCTTTACCTGAAGGTAAACATGCAGTGGGGGGTAGATGGGTTTATACTGTAAAAGAAAATCCTTTTGGAACAATTCATAAGGCAAGATATGTGGCAAAAGGTTATAGTCAAATGACTGGTATCGATTATAATGAGACATTTTCACCTACTGCGGATATGACATCTGTACGCGTCCTAATGCAGCTCGCAGCACAGCATGACTTAGAGCTGCATCAGATGGATGTTAAGACTGCATATCTGCATGCCCCGATAGATTGTGAAATTTATATGGAACAGCCTGAAGGGTTTGAAGTCAAATCAAAAACAGGAGAAAAGTTGGTGTGTAGACTTAATAAGTCACTGTATGGACTGAAACAGTCAGGGCGAAACTGGAACAAAATGCTACATGACTTCCTAACTGAAAATGGTTTTGTTCAAAATATAGCTGACTATTGTGTCTACAGTAAACAAACTGACAAAGAAATGATCATATTGTGTGGGTGGATGACCTTATCATTGCAGCGATTGATGGTCAGATACTAAAAAGTGTGAAGGAAAAGCTTGGTGCTAAATTCAAAATTAAAGATCTAGGAAGACTTAGACATTTGCTGGGCATCGATTTCATACAAAAGAATGAAATAAAAATGAATCAGAGAAGGTGCATCACAAAGATTCTGAAGAGATTTGAAATGACTCGCTGTAAACCAAGGTCGACCCCATGTGAAATGAAAATGAAATTTGATAAAGATGGTGAACTTGTTGATCCAAAAAGGTACCGTGGATTGATTGGCAGTTTAATTTATGTAATGACAGCTACTCGTCCAGACTTGAGTTTCATTGTCAGTAAACTGTCACAGTATCTATCCGAACCGAAAGAACAACATTGGGTCGCAGCTAAACATGTGCTGAGATATCTGAAAGACACTACAGACCTACAATTGTGTTTCAAGAAAAATGATGTAAATCTTAAACTTGTGGCTTACAGTGATGCAGACGGGGCAGCAGACCTGAATGACAGGCGTAGTTTTACTGGTTATTGTTTCAGTTTGTCTGGGCAGCAGACCTGAATGACAGGCGTAGTTTTACTGGTTATTGTTTCAGTTTGTCTGAGCGGCAGACCTGAATGACAGGCGTAGTTTTACTGGTTATTGTTTCAGTTTGTCTGAGCGGCAGACCTGAATGACAGGCGTAGTTTTACTGGTTATTGTTTCAGTTTGTCTGAGCGGCAGACCTGAATGACAGGCGTAGTTTTACTGGTTATTGTTTCAGTTTGTCTGGGCGGCAGACCTGAATGACAGGCGTAGTTTTACTGGTTGTTGTTTCAGTTTGTCTGGGCAGCAGACCTGAATGACAGGCGTAGTTTTACTGGTTATTGTTTCAGTTTGTCTGAGCAGCAGACCTGAATGACAGGCGTAGTTTTACTGGTTATTGTTTCAGTTTGTCTGGGCAGCAGACCTGAATGACAGGCGTAGTTTTACTGGTTATTGTTTCAGTTTGTCTGGGCGGCAGACCTGAATGACAGGCGTAGTTTTACTGGTTGTTGTTTCAGTTTGTCTGGGCAGCAGACCTGAATGACAGGCGTAGTTTTACTGGTTATTGTTTCAGTTTGTCTGAGCGGCAGACCTGAATGACAGGCGTAGTTTTACTGGTTATTGTTTCAGTTTGTCTGAGCGGCAGACCTGAATGACAGGCGTAGTTTTACTGGTTATTGTTTCAGTTTGTCTGAGCGGCAGACCTGAATGACAGGCGTAGTTTTACTGGTTATTGTTTCAGTTTGTCTGAGCGGCAGACCTGAATGACAGGCGTAGTTTTACTGGTTATTGTTTCAGTTTGTCTGAGCGGCAGACCTGAATGACAGGCGTAGTTTTACTGGTTATTGTTTCAGTTTGTCTGGGCAGCAGACCTGAATGACAGGCGTAGTTTTACTGGTTATTGTTTCAGTTTGTCTGGGCGGCAGACCTGAATGACAGGCGTAGTTTTACTGGTTATTGTTTCAGTTTGTCTGAGCGGCAGACCTGAATGACAGGCGTAGTATTACTGGTTATTGTTTCAGTTTGTCTGAGCGGCAGACCTGAATGACAGGCGTAGTTTTACTGGTTATTGTTTCAGTTTGTCTGAGCGGCAGACCTGAATGACAGGCGTAGTTTTACTGGTTATTGTTTCAGTTTGTCTGAGAGTGGACCTGTTATTCCTTGGAAGTCCAAAAAACAACAAACTGCTTTGTCTACATGTGAAGCTGAATACATGGCTTTGTCTGCCACTGTACAAGAAAGTATCTATCTCGTATATTTGATAAATAGAATGGACAATGCACTTGATTGTGCACCAGTGACAGTCTTTGAGGACAATCAGGGTGTCATTGCTCTTTCAAAGAACCCTGTATGTCGTCAAAGGTGTAAACACATTGATATTAAATATCATTTTGTCCGATCTGTGCTCAGGGATGGTAAGGTAACACTTTATTACTGTCCTACAGTTGACATGGTAGCAGACATTTTAACTAAATCTGTAACAAAAATCAGAATGGATAAATTTATGTATTTTCTATTTGGTATGTAAATGAATTATTGTGAATGTATGTGATGCACTGTGTTGTACACTGTCAATCTAAGAACAAGTGGGGGTGTTGTTGTTATTGTGTATTGATTGTATCTGTTCTTAATTGACCTAATTTGTTTGTGGGCGGGGCTACACACCGGTGCTCAATAAACGGTATTGCTTGTCACCAGTCTTCGTGGTAGAGACAGGTGTGTGTGCAAGCAGACCAAAGGTGACATGACCATGTAGCGTTTTTTCTTTTCCAAAATATATTTTTTTAAGAGCATTTCCAGCTCTTAAGCAATAGCTGTGTCAACAGTCGTGGAGGTGTATTCAGATTACTGCTGTACAGCTGTTTGTATGTGTAGAGATGACATAACATTGCTGTCAGTTAGGACTAAAGTACACAAATACACGTGCACACAAGTCCTAACTGACAGCTCTGCTCGTGGCGCGTGTCTGTGCGGGTGCATCGCTCATTAGCTGCTGGGGTTTGAAAATTGTAGCAGGCCAACTGGATAAAGAGTTTGAAGACTGAACGAGCCTGAAATGTGGACACCAAATGAGGGATAAATGGCCTGTTTACACAATCAGCTGATAATAACGAGCTAAAAGTGTACATGTAAGCAAAATAATATCCTATGACTAACAGCAGAAAAGTAGAATTTCAATCAGACTTGCTTGGTATGGAGTCTGTCCCGGCGGTTGCAGGACGAACTGCTGGCTGGAGAGTAGGGCTGCACATTTTGGTATAGATCTGGGTGTGAAAGCCGTTTCAGCCAAAAATGTGATGCTCCTCTGATCCCACGATGTGTTTTGAGCGCGTTCACGACGTGTTCTGAACGCGCTCAGAATGCCTTCACCTAGAAAAGGTCTGAATTCATGGTGAATCTTTGCTGAATCGCTCCCATTGGCTGAGGACTCTGGGTGAAGCCATTTCATTGTAAATCGTGGGGTTGCAGCTGTAACACCATCACCTGCTGCAGTGTCATCAGTTCATTATTATTATTGGTGCTGAGCAACTATTAACATTTTTAACCGCGATTAATCGCAAAATGTCTCTTTCCTTTTTAAAGAAGGGCTACAGCTTTATAAAGAAAATGCAGTAAATTGTGGTTTACAAACATCAGGGGTCTCCAACCTGCAGCTCTGGACCTTCCACAATGCCTCATATATTCATATTCATACATATTTATGTAATCAAATATTTATGAGAAAGAAGGATGAAATGTTCAGCAGTTACTAACTAAAAGGTAAAAAGTCAGCAGGATGAATTTAAAGCTGTGAAGCTGCTTCCTTCTAAACACAGAAGGAACAATATGTGATGAATATCAGCATCAGGTGAACAGACAGAAAGCAGGATGAGAATCTCACAGCTTCTAGATGGTGAGGAGAGAGAAATATTCACAATATGCACAATAACTTCCATCCATGCACCTTCACTGCTTCATTATCCACATTTCTGGATATAAATTCTCTAAACTTTCATTCTTAGCTTGACTGTTTAGCTTCACCTCTGCACCTGCAGCCTCCGCTACCGGGAGTTAAGGGTTAACATCTCGTTTCCGGGTGTAGCGTCAGGTCTGTAGATGTAACTATAAACATGTGTGGTATCCACAGAAAGTCCAGAATCTCAGCTACCAGCTCAGTAAACCCATTTCTATCACCAACAAACACAGTTGAGCTGAGCAGCGGACTGTTATTCCAAAAACAACCAGCAGATGGCAGCATCCCGTCATTAGAGGATCAGCAGCCTGCTGCTTGTTTACTGTTTAAGACGTTTTGTTTACTGGACAGCCTCTGTCAGTGTAGATAAGTCCAAAATGGCTTCACAAACAGTTCAGGACTCTTGGGTGAAATTGGAAGGCCTTTGTTTTTTAAAGGAGAACCTGAAACCTGCTTTTGTAGGCTACAGTGACTGTGTCAAGACCTTACTATTTGTTTCAAACTTAAATCTGTTCTTATAATGTCCAAAAAACTAAGTTCTGTAATCTAATCTAATTATCTACCGAGACATAAAAGACCCATCACCAGAGACAACGAAATACATACTTGAGCCTTTCACCCCAAATAATTTGACAGAGGGAATTTCTGATTTGTACTGTTTATATTTGTTTCTCGTGTGTCTGTACTGATCTGATTTTAAGCACTTGTCTCTGATCTTCCAGTTTATTTCAGTACTCGCCTTCAACCTTGATTCTGGTCCCGTAGCTTTATTATCTTGACTGCAACACAAGTGCCATAATTGCTGTCAGGATGGCCAAAACAAACCTGTATATGATACGCAACGCCTATCCATGACAAACTGCACAGACACCTAATTTTTCTCATCTTCAAATGATGCACATGGACACTGATGAAGTGCAGAATGTAACTGCTGGTAATCATTTATTTCAGCACCACTGGTTTCTGGAGGAGCTTGGCTGCTGTTCTTGCTGCTGCTGTTTTCTCTTCATGGCTGCGTTGAACCGTTGGCTCAGTGAGGAAATGTACTGAGACATCTTTGACCCTCCCTGGCGGTTCGAAACTGGAACATAGTTCTTTACAAGCGGCAGCCTCCGGTGGGAAAAGTAAGCCTACGTGGAAGTGCAAAAAATTGCAGTTCACTCCTCATCGACTAGGGGCTGATGGAGCCATTTTATTTTATAAATTCTTGTGTATCTCAAGTAAACCATCATATTTACATTTTATCAACACATATAATCTTGAATATCTGTAACCAGTAATTCGGCTTTTACCCCGCCGTGCAGGTGGCTGAGGTGCCTTCAAATCAGTGCCAAGAAACTGTGGATTCATTATTGTAGGAGCCATTATTTCCACTCATTGTTTGGTTCAGGTGGTGGTGTTTATGTTGGAATGGCACATGTGACCTATTCTTCCCTCAGCCATTGGTGGCGGGTTGAGAGGAAGTGCGTTTAGGTTTGGAGCACGGTGTGTTCGGGTGACGGGAGGCCGCACGGCTTCAGAACGAGTCCTATAACGCTTGATAACATCACACCAGGTGCTTTGATGACGTAAACTGCCATTGTGACCTTTAAACCGTCATTAGTCATGTTCTTATTTTCTCTAATAAATGGGAACACATCCCGAAGTGGCGTTGTAGTCTGGACATTGATTTAATGAAGCGTGTTATGGCCAGGATCCCCACAGGATCCCTGCAGGATCCCCGCACCCAGAGCGACTAAAACGGTAGAACTGGATAGTCGCTACAATTATCAATGAATAGGAATTCAATAGTGGATGAAACTGGATAAATTGGGTCGCTTTATGGTAAATCAATTAGAAAACAACAGAGAAGCACTGAGTAACAATGAATTATGTTTTTAGATTGTTTTCAATGTGCTGAATTTATATATAAGTATAACTGTTCAGGTCCTATCAGCTGTTTGGAGAACAGCAGAGTTCAGGTAAAGTGGTCCACCCCCTCAGCTAAAATGAGCCACTCAAACTGCAAATTTCTGATTTAAAAAGAAAAATCAAATTAACTTTACTTTCAATTTAAACTAATTTTAGTACACAAAACACAATATATTACATTTTAAAGATTATAAAACAACTGCTTCGTCTGTAAATGCTATCAGGCTGCCTCGTGTTTTACATGAACGTAGTTTATTCTTCTCCATGAGGAATGGGTGCTGGCAGACCCTCCCCTGTCCATAAGCACTCAGAAGAGGCTTCACGCAGCAGCAGCTGCATTCAGAGCAGGAGATGATCTCTGCTTCATGACCAGGCTGAAAACGAAACGTACGAAGCTGCTGCTGGATGATCCCGCGCTGGCTTACCGTCACATATTAACGTCTATTAATGGAGAATGTGGAGGAAAACATTTAGAAAGTTAAAAGTGTTGTGAAATTTTGCAGACTCCTAATTAGGAAACAACCTACACTTAATAAAATTAAACTAAAACAAAAGAAAATATTAACCAAAGATTTTGTTTTATTTTTATTACTTTTGCCTTTTTGAATATTTTTAGATGTCTTTTCGTCCATTTTTGCCTTTCCCACGGTCAGTCACGGGCACCTAGAAGGGAGCGCATGTTATAATTAGTGTCAAAACAGGAAAAGCAGAGGAAGAGACTATAGAGCGCACACACTAATCCAAAGCAAGAATGGCAAGTTCAGACAGCACACAAGAACATGACCCCCCTGCCTGATTCAAATCTATAGTGTGGGAAAGTTTCGGGTTTCCTGTGAAGTATGACAGTAAAGGACAGCGAGTTGTAGATAAGACCATGACGGTGTGTCGGCGTTGTAAGGCAGCTGTGAGTGGAAATACGACCAACATGCTAACGCACATCAGATGACATCACCCAGATGTGACAGTTACAGGAGTTAGGTAGAGAAAGACTGCAACAGTGCAACAGCTAATTCCTGCTGTGTTTAATCAGCCTTTAACTGCGAGAGCAGACTGGACCAAAGCTATTACGGAGGCTGTTGGCATATACATTTCATCTGCAATGCACCCTTATACAGTAGTAGAAAATCCCGGCTTCAAGTACTTAATTAAAGTGCTCGAGCCACGTTACACTGTCCCATCTCGTGCGCACATAAGCCAGTCCGTGGTCCCTTCTCTATACATCATTAAAAAAAATGATCTTGGAATCCATGAAACACAGTGATGATGATACTCCTGCTGCCAGGGAAATCAAGCAAGCCATCAGTGAAAATCTGCAACCAAGGTATTCTGACCCTGGTCTTGAGGACTTCCTTCACAAGTGCACTGCACTTGATCCGCGTTTCAAGACACTTCCACATCTAGATCCATCCAAGCAACAGAGAATCTATGAAGATATCCTCATCACAGAAATTCTGAGCACAGCATAGGTATGTATAATTTTACATCTTTATATTTTCTTTCATTACAACATATTAATGTTGTTGCCGTGTTCACTGGACTCAATAATTAGCCTCTTCTGTCATTTAATGCAGGGTGAGACCAGAGAGACTTCAGAGCCCAGTCCATCAACCTCAGAGCCAAGTCCATCAACCTCAGAGCCAAGTCCATCAATGTCAGAGCCCAGTCCATCAATGTCAGAGCCAAGTCCATCGACGTCAGAGCCCAGTCCATCAACCTCAGAACCAAGTCCATCAACCTCAGAGCCAAGTCCATCAACGTCAGAGCCCAGTCCATCAACCTCAGAGCCAAGTCCATCAACCTCAGAGCCAAGTCCATCAACCTCAGAGCCAAGTCCATCAACGTCAGAGCCCAGTCCATCAACCTCAGAGCCAAGTCCATCAATGTCAGAGCCCAGTCCATCAACCTCAGAGCCAAGTCCATCAACATCAGAGCCAAGTCCATCAACCTCAGAGCCAAGTCCATCAATGTCAGAGCCCAGTCCATCAACCTCAGAACCCAGTCCATCAACCTCAGAGCCAAGTCCATCAACCTCAGAGCCAAGTCCATCAACCTCAGAGCCAAGTCCATCAATGTCAGAGCCCAGTCCATCAACCTCAGAGCCAAGTCCATCAACCTCAGAGCCAAGTCCTTCAACCTCAGAGCCAAGTCCATCAACCTCAGAGCCAAGTCCATCAATGTCAGAGCCCAGTCCATCAACCTCAGAGCCAAGTCCATCAATGTCAGAGCCCAGTCCATCAACCTCAGAGCCAAGTCCATCAACATCAGAGCCAAGTCCATCAACATCAGAGCCAAGTCCATCAACCTCAGAGCCAAGTCCATCAACATCAGAGCCAAGTCCATCAATGTCAGAGCCCAGTCCATCAACGTCAGAGCCCAGTCCATCAACGTCAGAGCCCAGTCCATCAATGTCAGAGCCCAGTCCATCAACCTCAGAGCCAAGTCCATCAACCTCAGAGCCAAGTCCATCAACCTCAGAGCCAAGTCCATCAATGTCAGAGCCCAGTCCATCAACCTCAGAGCCAAGTCCATCAACCTCAGAGCCAAGTCCATCAACGTCAGAGCCCAGTCTATCAACCTCAGAGCCCAGTCCATCAACCTCAGAGCCAAGTCCATCAACCTCAGAGCCAAGTCCATCAACCTCAGAGCCAAGTCCATCAACCTCAGAGCCAAGTCCATCAACCTCAGAGCCAAGTCCATCAACCTCAGAGCCAAGTCCATCAACCTCAGAGCCAAGTCCATCAATGTCAGAGCCCAGTCCATCAACCTCAGAGCCAAGTCCATCAATGTCAGAGCCCAGTCTATCAACCTCAGAGCCCAGTCCATCAACCTCAGAGCCAAGTCCATCAACATCAGAGCCAAGTCCATCAACCTCAGAGCCAAGTCCATCAACATCAGAGCCAAGTCCATCAATGTCAGAGCCAAGTCCATCAACCTCAGAGCCAAATCCATCGGCAGTGACAGCAGAGTCAGAGGAAGCACCTTGGCCTCCACCAAAGAGGTCAGCCATGGCAGAAATTTTTGCCCCACTCTTCAAAACTGTTAAACGGTACCAGCCTGATTTGCAGCAGCAGTTGAAGGATGAAGTGTACTCCTACATGGCAAAGGAGTGTATTTCAATTGACTCCAACCCGCTTGCCTGGTGGAAGGCTAAAGAGTCAGCATATCCTAATCTAGCTAGCTAAGCTTGCTAAGTGTTACCTAGCAGTATCTGAAACCTCAGTCCCCAGCAGGAGGGTTTTCTCAACGGCAGGTGACATTGTTACAGCCACAAGATCTTCACTCACTCGTACTGAAAATGTACCAACTGATATTTTTGAAGAAATACTTGGAAATTGAGTAAATATATGCCTTTTCTTTTGATTCCTTGTTTATTTTGGAGCATTTTCTCTAATAGAGATTTTGACTTTGAAGTTTGTTGAATCTTAAAGTACATTTAATGTGTTTTTATTTGTTTTAGGAAAAGGTTGGGGTAGCCTTTAAAAGTTTAATATAGTCTCTTAATTAAAAAGTTTTATTTTTTTTTATTCTATTTATTTTGTATTATTCTATTTATTTTGTACTTCACAAGAAGCTTTTCAGTTCTGTAACTGATGGTGACCGAACACTACTGTCTGTTCAAAATAAACACTGGGGATAAAGCACGCACTGAAGATTTATTGCTTCTGACTGTTGTATTGAACCCGTATCGAACCGTGACCCCAAAACCAAGGTACGTACCAAACCGTGACTTCTATGTAACGTTACA
This sequence comes from Melanotaenia boesemani, assembly GCF_017639745.1. Classification (NCBI taxonomy): domain Eukaryota; kingdom Metazoa; phylum Chordata; class Actinopteri; order Atheriniformes; family Melanotaeniidae; genus Melanotaenia; species Melanotaenia boesemani. Next base: position 2,395,088 of record NC_055705.1, on the reverse strand, counting down.
TCCCTAATACATGTGTGTGTGTATATATATATATATATATATATCCATCCATCCATCCATTCTCTTCCGCTTATCCGGAGTCGGGTCGCGGGGGCAGCTGCCTAAGCAGGGAAACCCAGACTTCCCTCTCCCCGGCCACATTTACCAGCTCACCCGAAGGGATCCCGAGGCGTTCCCAGGCCAGCCGAGAGATGTAGTCTGTCCAGCGTGTCCTGGGTCTGCCCCGGGGCCTCCTTCCGGTGGGACGTGCCCGGAACACCTCACCAGGGAGGCGTCCAGGAGGCATCCTGACCAGATGCCCAAGCCACCTCATCTGGCTCCTCTCGATGTGGAGGAGAAGCGGCTCTACTCTGAGCCCCTCCCGGATCACCGAACTTCTCACCCTATCTCTAAGGGAGAGCCCGGCCACCCTGCGGAGGAAACTCATTTCGGCCGCTTGTATTCGAGATCTCGTTCTTTCGGTCATTACCCACAGCTCATGACCATAGGTGAGGGTAGGAACGTAGATCGACCTTATGATGATGAAAAAACAAGGACCAAGGTTTCCCTTGCCCGGACGTGGGTCACCAGGACCCCCTCTGGAGCCAGGCCTGGAGGTGGGGCACGGAGGCGAGCGCCTGGTGGCCGGGCCTTTGCCCATGGGGCCCGGTCGGGCTCAGCCCGAAAGGGAGACATGGGCCTCTCCTTTCGTGGGCTTACCACCTACGGGAGGGGCCATAGGGGTCGGGTGCATTGTGAGCTGGGCGGCTGCCAGAGGCGGGGACCCTGGCGGTCTGATCCTCGGCTGCAAAAGCTAGCTCTAGGGACGTGGAATGTCACCTCTCTGGCGGGTAAGGAGCCTGAGCTGGTGCGCGAGGTTGAGCGGTTCCGGCTAGATATAGTTGGACTCACCTCGACACATAGCCTGGGCTCTGGAACAACTGCCCTCGAGAGGGGCTGGACCCTCTTCCATTCTGGAGTTGCTCCCGGTGAGAGGCGCCGAGCAGGTGTAGGCCTGCTCGTTGCCCCCCAACTTGGCGCCTGTACGTTGGGGTTTACCCCGGTGGACGAAAGGGTAGCCTCCCTCCGCCTTCGGGTGGGGGGACGGGTCCTGACTGTTGTTTGTGCCTATGCACCAAATAGCAGTTCAGAGTACCCACCCTTTTTGGAGTCCTTGGGGGGGGGGTGTTGGAGAGCACTCCTTCTGGGTACTCCCTCGTTCTGCTGGGGGACTTCAATGCTCACGTGGGTCCCAATATATATATATATATATTCATTTTAAAAAGATTGTGTAAGAATAAAAATATAAAGGAAATCCACCTCTTGTGTGTTTTATAAGCGTTGCATCACTTCTAGAATTCCAGTCTGTCCCACTCTGCTGGATCTCAGAATAAATGAGCAAAGTTTACTTTTCACATCTTTAACTGACTGGTAAATGTTGGCACCAGACTCTCCACCTCATCATCTCCTTCATTTTCTTCTGGACCGTTGGCGTCACCGTTCCCTGTTTTTCTAGATTTTGTGCGTAAGTCTGGGTCAGAGTATGCGTGGAGGTAGGAACATTCTCCCACCAAGTTTAGTTTTTTATAAATCCCAAACGTTGACTATATTTGGCGTACACAGTTTTTCTTCCTATGCCAGCTTTATGTGAGGCTCCTGTAAATCTGGATCAAGTATCGCAGATACCGATACTTTTTTTTTGTCAGTCATTATTGTTGATCATTATCAGAATCAAACACAGTAGAAAGATTTTTGTCAAATAAAACATTTTTATTAAACTGAACAGCAGAACTGACAACTTTAAATTTGTTAATATGAAATAACATCAACCACGTAACAAAATAATAAAATAACGGTTATTCCTTTTAATCACACAATTGTTTGATAAAATAAAGACAAGAGTTTATATTTATATTTATAACAAAAGCAAAACCTGCTTTTCGTTGGCTCTCATTCATGTAAGAAAAATACCCATCTCATCACTCTGGTATCGATCGATACGATACTCACTTTGTTGTCGATACTATCAATATTTGGATCGATTCATCCAGCCCTACCTGAGAAGAAGATTGCGGACTGAGCAGCTGCATGGTTCAGAGCTCCTTAAACATTTTCTCTAAATGATTAGTTTCTTAAAACGAGTGAAATGACTAAATCAAACATCAGCAAACAGGCCAAATGCTGAAAAAAAAACCCAAATGGACCAGAACAGGAGGGAATGACCTAGTTGCTGATCACGATTACGCCACAGAGGTAACAGCACCAAGTTCTTTCATTTAATTAATGAGAATATCAAACTGAAATTCAAATATGTTAATGACTGTATATGTGGTGATGGGGATTCTGAAGATCTGGATTATTTATTTAATAGTTTAATTCTTTTGGAAGGAGTGTGGAGCTGGTTACAGTCCAGGAAGGATGTTCTCCTCCCCCACTGACACAGACTTTTTTAAGTTTGGTGCTTTTATTTGCAAGAAAGAATTTAATTTTCTGGTTAATAATTTAATTTCATTGAGTAAATCTTTTATTCACCAGTGTAGATTTTTCTAATCTAAACCAAATTTAGTTTTTTAGAAAAACGATTGAAGTTAATATGTTAATTCTTTGAAGTTACTGGAAAATGAGTCTTTGTTTTGTCTGTATGTTCAATAAAGTTCATTAAAAAAAACTGGTGTCAATCAGTGATGACGTCAGACATAGCAGGGGGCCACCACAGCATCCACACATCTACAGGTATCACAGGACTGCTGTACATCAAATAACCAGCAGATGGCAGTCCTGCCACAAGAGCTGATAAACAGCTTCAAGTAATAAAACTTTGGCTGGTGGTGGTAGGTATAATAGTTGGTAATGTGTAGGATATCTGTGGAGGAAACTACCCCCCATCCTTCTCAAAGAACAGATACTGGCTTTATGCAGAGTGGAAAACCCATCACCTGATCAATACGAGGCAACGTTTGCTTAATGCGAGCTCTGAACACACCAAAGACCACCATGAGTTTAATGTTTAGTAACAGTACTGCAGCTTCAGCAGTATGCCCTCCCTCCTTGAACTGCTGTTTCAGTGAAAGTTCAGACTGATGTGGTCCAGCTTATCATGATCAACCCTCATCTACCTCAGTTCTTGTAATTTCAATGCCAGTGTGTTCATACTCATGTCTTTTAAAACGCTCTCCATCACCTGCACAGCTCCTGTATAATCAAAACGCTGCAGCATCAGAGTCACGATGTCTTCTTTCCTTCTGTCCGATAGATCCTCTGTAATATTCCACCGTTTACCTTTCAGGAGCCACTTGAACCTTACAAATGCATCGGTATCCAGCTGATCCAGGGTTATGACGAGGTCTTTCCTGATCCTGTCACTCTGCTAAAATTACAGGATGATGTTAGTTGGAAAGAGAGATTTTCAACCCATCTCACCACAAGACTGTTCAGTAGATGTTCAGGAGTCCTCTGCCTCTTCTATTAAAGAATAGTTGGTCAAATGTTCAGGTTTTCTGGCAGATTGTTGTAAAATGTATTAAAATGTAAGATGTCTGTTTACATACAGAATTTTTTCTTTTTTGTGGCTTTGGACTTGTTTACCAGGTTCAGTAAATTTTCCTTATTTCAGCCTCACCTCTGCTGCAGCTTCGACCATCACTCGGACATCCCTCCGTAGAGGATCTGAAGAAACATCAGCTACACGGTCAAATAAATGAAACAGAAAATGTTAAATTTATTACCACAAGTCCTGAAATGAAACGTCAGTAGTGTTTGCCCACTAACACCATGATGTAGGTTTAGGAGGTTTAAGACGAGGTATCATATGAGCATTTTTGCAAAGATTATTACAAGAAAACATGGGACCAACGATTCCCAACAATTCCAGGCTTTTCCCTTTTTTTAGGTACATTTAACAAGGACAAGATGTGCTATTTTTCTTTTTTAGGGTTCAATGTCAAACCACTGTTTAACAAGTTAGAATGTGTGCTGCTAAAATACAAGATATAATTTATTTGACCAGAGCTGCTACTGTAGTTCTCGAGGGGCAGATTCAGACGCTGATGAACCAGACCCACAGACTCCAAATCCCGTTTCAGAGAGCTGCATCTCTGCTGGTTGAGTAGAAGATACGTTGCTGTCAAACCTTAAATCATGTCAAGCTCTGCACAAGTCTGCAGCAGGGAAGCTTCTAAAAGCTGCAAGACGGCCTTCAATGACCAGGATCCCTGCCTCAGATGTTTCTGTGGGACTTGTCAGTGTGGTCCACAGCAAAGCAGCCGATAGACATGGAAGAAAAAATGAGAACACTGCTGGATTTTATCTTAACACTGCATGCTCATCTGTCTGATTTTATCAGAAGATCTTCAACTATACTATACTTCCTTCGCTGAGGTCTTCCCATCTGGACTTAAATATTCTACAAGTTCAGCCACTCTCTCCTGCCTGGACTCGTTGGCTGCACAAACCTCTCGCCCAGTTCGCCTGAAGGCTGTGTAACATTCTTAAATCCTAATTAAATATGTGTTAGTTCCTGCGATCACGATACAGCACGATCTGCTCCATGTTATCTGATATAGCTGTCCTGTTATAAGTCCTCCAGGTACCGGGTACAAGTGGTTTTTTCTCAGCTGATGTATTTATTGAACCCGTCTTGGTTCAGACTCATAAACACTCTGAAAACTAAAAGGCACAGACAAGACAATAATTTACTTAAAGAAAAAACTAAAAGATAAAACTACTTCTACAAAATAAACAGAAAACAATCCGTCATTGGCGGAGTACCCAGAGAGGAGTAAGCCTTGTTTTCTTCTTCATGTTTATCCACTTTCTTCTCAAACTCAGTGTCCATGCGTTTAATCACATTTCCCTTTTTACGCTTAAGATTGCTTCTTCTACGATCATTAATCTA